>NW_026558682.1:0-98702 GCF_026930045.1 Uloborus diversus | reverse complement strand
CCGTTTCCCACGCAACGTGATATCACGTTGCTTTATCGATTCGTTACAAAAAGCGTAATTTTGAAACGTTACATCACGTTGCAATTTTCTTAAATTTGTAACGTTGACAAACAGTTGCAAAAGAAACGTTACTTATCGTTACTTTTCGTTGTACCTTGCCTCGTCTTCGGCAACGTCCGAATCCTAGTGGCCATTTTCAGTAAACAACTTCTGGCTTGCTATGCCGCCATTGTTTTGCAGCTTCGCAAATCGCGATCTCTCATCACTTTTAGCGGTAAATACTTTGTATTATTGTTAGTGTATTATTGCCCAAGTAACACCGAAACGTTACGTCATTGTTACATCACGTTGCAATTAGTTGAAGCATCGTTACCGTTTCCCACACAACGTGATATCACGTTGCTTTATCGATTCGTTACAAAAAGCGTAATTTTGAAACGTAACATCACGTTGCAAAATTTCTTAAATTTGTAACGTTGACAAACAGTTGCAAAAGAAACGTTACTACTTTTCGTTGCACCTTGCCTTGTCTTCGGCAACCTCCGAATCCTAGTGGCCATTTTCAGTAAACAACTTCTGGCTTACTATGCCGCCATTGTTTGCAGCTTCGCAATCACGATCTCTCATCACTTTTAGCGGTAAGTACTTTGTATTATTGTTAGTGTTATTGTTGATATACTTCTTTAATTAAAAAAAAAGTTATTACAGATTTTTATGATGTTAATGAGCTGCCGTTGGTGGGAGTTTGAGTATTTTTCCCACCGTAATTTTATTTATAATATTGTTTGAAAGAATAATGTTAGATGTTTTTATTTGAGTATTTATTCATTGATTTCTTAAAAAGATGCTGAAGCTTGGGGATATGTTCCATTAATAAGCTATAAAAGCGATAAATGATACCATTTTTTACTCATTTAATCGGCTTTTTGCAGAATAATGTTGACGAAATAATTGTAGCAATTTTTTGAAAAAAAATTTGTCATGTAACTGAAATTATCTTCAGTAATAATACTTCAAATTTTAGTTAAAGCACTGATGTAAGAGGATTTTTTCCAAACTTTCATGCCTTTCGAAAAATATTTCTGGAGTTCTTTAGTAATAATAATAATTATTTTTTCAAGGATTTATTTATGAAAAAAGTTTTTATTTAATTTGCAGTAATATTGTTAATTTTGACTATTAATAGAACTCTAATTGATGTAAATTCGGCTATGCTATGTTATGCTCTGTTTATTTTTAAATGTCAGGAGTGCTCTCACAAAATATTGTGAATGAAGCAACAGTGTGAGAATACTCGAACGCCTTTAAACGGAATGAGACATTTTATAAATAAAAAAAAAAAAGAAAAACAAAGATTTTATAAAAGTATATTAACACTAATTGT
Organism: Uloborus diversus; assembly: GCF_026930045.1. Lineage (NCBI taxonomy): Eukaryota > Metazoa > Arthropoda > Arachnida > Araneae > Uloboridae > Uloborus > Uloborus diversus. The sequence continues at coordinate 97,318 of NW_026558682.1, read as the reverse complement.
ATTAACAAAAAGTGCAGAATATTTACTGTATCGAAAATTAAGAGTTCAATGAACCCACCTCCATTCTTACCAAGAAAAAAAAAGACTTTATTCAAGCTTTGAAAAAAAAAAAAATCTTAATACAACGTTTAAAAGCAACGTGATGTAACGTGATAAATAAAGGTTGATGTAACGCTTCAAAAATTGTTGATGTAACGTTACTGAAACCGTTGATGTAACGTTACTAAAACCGTTGCTTTTGCGTTTTGCAACGAGGCATATTTTCGCTCTATCAACGTTACCAGTAACGTGATGTCAACAATTCAGAGCAACGTGATGTAACGTGATTTATGTTACTTGGGTGTTGATATACTTATTTAATTTAAAAAAAGTGTTATTACATATTTTTATGAAGTTAATGAACCGCCATTGGTCGGAGTTTGAGTATTTTTTCCCACCGTACTTTTATTTATAATATTGTTTGAAAGAATAATGTCAGATGCTTTTATTTGATTATTTATTCATTGATTTCTTAAAAAGATGCTGAATTATGCCCTTCCAGTTTTATTAAGTTAGATGGTCTGACCTGATAGAGATGTCAGTGCGATGTTACAGGACATTTTTGATCTGACAGTTAAAATACATTATAGAATTTCAAAAAAGACTTTCCGAGTCGATTTTTTCGCATCATGTTTTGCAAAGACGCTGCTCCGATTTTGATCCGGGCTACTAGTTTTCTGCTAGGCTTACATGAACTCCCGTAGGCCTGTAAGCATTCCAAAAAATACAGTTAAAGACTGATTATGTATCTGTAGATTTGAAAGCGCACGAAGCTGTCTCTGGCCAATATTTAGCCGTCCAACTATTCCCGTGCAGCACTACAGTTCCAACGTGGCTCCCTTCAACTTTTCCCTACTTCAAAACTAACATGAAAGAACATCATTTTGAAACATATTAGACTTGAAAAAGTCAAAGACACGATGGGCACCAAGACTCTGAAGGACTTAAAAAAGGCCAACCATGATATGACTCCTTCCATGATATGACTTACAATTTCCAGACCAATAAACTTTCTGACATTGCTTTCCAGACGAACATGTATATTGTAACAAAGCATAGTTTTAATGCCGATTTCTTTTTTTTAATTCTAAGTCCCAATACTGCAGCACCCCCCAGCTTCTCTCAAGTGGCGTTCATGCTTACGAGAAGTCAGATACTCTACTTATTTTCTATGTTAGTTTATGTATTTCATTTAATCAAACACTGTAAAAATAAGTACTAAAACTTGAGTCCCTATAAGAAAACGTAACGTATTTTCATTCAATGTAGGGACGCTATCTGAAAGTTAGACGGCTCCCGCACTACTAGAGTCCCTATCGCACTACACGTCTCTCAGACAGCTGAAGCGCGTTCCGCCATTCGAAATATCTGCCGCTCCACAAATGCCTATTCTTTAATGGAAGATAAGAGTTGAGATTTACTCTTAACCGTAGCCTTCGGTCGTTCCGTTCTTGTTTATGTTTACCGCACTCGTGGGAGAAGGAAAGAAGTAACATCATAAAGTCGTGTATTGTGTCATGGATCCTGAACTTCAAATCAAATTGGTGACAAAACAAGCAGAGTATGTTCACAGTTGAGAAAAAATATGTGTTCTGTTGTTTTTGCTTTTTTATCTTTAAAATTATTTACATTGAATTGCATTGGAAAAAAAATTATGTTTCTATATTAGTACTGTTTAAAATACCATTGAGTTTTTTGTGTTTCATATATTAGTACACTAATTGTGCGTACTTACGATACTAGAGTATTTACGGTTCAGAGAAGTAACCTTTGTTCAGTAAATTACCGCCCATGCTTTCTTAAGAGGTTTTCCATCTCCAGCTCAGTCACTTTCCTATGCCGGGCTGATGAGTGCTAATTAGCACGAAACTGCAGTCCTCGGCTGGAAATGACTGAGCTGGCGGTGTATTTCAAGTAACCTTTGCTTTAGTCCAAACAGCCGAATATGCACGTGTAGGATACTTCTTATTACTCTGTAAAGTTGACCACCTGTCATTATTGACTGGTTTTGTCAAGTGCTGAATTAGTCATATATCATGCATATAAATCTTTATAAGTTGACCACTTGCCTTAAGTTAAGCACTAAATACTGCACTGCACAGCAAGTGTTCAGCTTACGCAGGTTTCACTGCATTTGTTTTTAACAATACTAGTTGCCCCCCTTCCCCTAGAATCCTAGTCTCCTGACTAGAGCCGTACTCTGTTATGCCTAAACAGGGGTCGATCCAGCGCCAAATTGGGGCCGCTTTGCGGCCCCTTCACAAAATTCCGCATGGCAAAAGCGGCCCCATTCACAAAATTCCGCGTCGCAGAAGCGGCCCCATTCACAAAATTCCCCACCGCAAAAGCGGCCCCATTCACAAAATTCCGCGTCGTAAAAGCAGCCCCTTCACAAAAATGTATAAAAAGGCAGCCTTTTCACAATATTTTTTAACCGCAAATGTGTACGCATCTACGCGGGAGCCTCTTCCACCTTCCCCCATCTTATCTTTTTGCTTGCTGCGTGAGGTGTTTTTGCTTGAGAGCGTCAGAGGGGGGACGGGAGAGGGACACTTGTGATTGGTAGCTTGTTTTCAGGAAAATCCTAAATTTTACTTTGATTACGCAATATATATTTAGTATTAATTTGTGTTGAGTTTCAAAATCCAATTCTAAAATAACGTTACTTAAACTAAAATTATTTTACATGCTGTTTTTATATTTTTATTTGTTTTGAAGATCTTGATTTCCTTACATCGGCCATGGTAAACGAATTTTTCGCATTTTTGATGTTTACTGTACCTTGTTACGAGGCAAACAAATAAAATTTCTTATATATTTATTAACATCATTAAATTGCAAAGTTTTAAACGAAATACCTACTCTGTAAGAACGTCAAAAGTCAAAAAATTAAACGCTGAATGCTGGTGCAGTATTATTTTGGGTTTTAATTACTTTTAAGTTTTTCAAACACATACATGGAATCTTTAATGAGTATTTCACTTCTGTGTTAAGAAATATGTGATATCTTTGAGTCTGTTCATATTGTATTTATTAGGAGTTATCATTACGTTCAGCAGCATGTGCAATTTTCGTTGCTCTTAAAGTATTTGAGAGGGGCAAACAGGAAATCTGTTGTGACACTTTCACCTTAAGAAAGTGTGCCTTGCATATGTATATTTGTAAAAAGCAATAAATGTAATGTATGTGTCAAATTACGAATAAAATGTTAAGAGTCTTACTTCCACCCTCCCCCCAGCGCATTTTCTCTTGACAGCTTTCAGGTATTCATCAAGAACTTGCAATCACCCCTGAAACCTGTCTAGGGCTTTTATATAACGATACGACAGCTAAAAATGCTTTAATATAATCTTTTCCAAGAAAAAAATCACGAGAAGGTCTTTTTTACAAAAATAAAGGAATTTCACAAAAATATTTTGCCTTTTCACAAAATGGGGACCCAAAAAATAAAACCTGGATCGACCCCTGCTAAACCATAACCAGATTAGAGTTAACTGAATGTGCTGCATCAGAAAATTGGAAGTCGGCATAGTTTTTGTTGGTTTCCAAAAAAAATTACGTTCGAGTAGTTGCATCTCCACAGGAGATGGTCCGCTCCGGTTGAGATTTAATAGATAATAAAAATTTCAATACTGAAAATGTCTCCTAATATATCTTAAATTTAATCCATCAAATTACAACGAAAACAGAGCAGCATATTTGGGGAGAGGCATTATGGCAAATTTTGCAAAATAATGCACTCCTGAGTTATATATTTTCTCTTTAATTTAAACTTTCGTTTCATTACGAAAATAACGAGTTGCTTTTGAAAATTGTTCGAAGATTTTTTGTTCTTGTATTATTTTAAATTAATAATAATTTAGATTGTTATTGTTCAGTTAAAGTAATTCTCCAACTAAAAAATAAAATTAAAAGCTTTATTACAGTTTTGAAATAATCCTCCACATAAATATTTCATTAGTCATTAATTAAACATTAAAAGTTCTATCAAAGCTTGTGATGTGGATCGGGTAAATACACAGCGGGTAGGTAAATTTTTTTTGGCTATTTACCCAAGGCCTGGGTAAATACCCAAAAACTGGGTATTTTACAAAAAAATACAAAAAGTGAATGGGATTTTTTTTTAAAATCTAAATTTGAAATAATTGGTAAAACGGATACATACATATGTATTACACAGTTTCTAATGTTTTTGGAACAAATCTGATATACCCCCCTCTTGGCGACTTTTTCCTGTTGGCGCCAAAAAAGCGTCGCCGAGAAAACTATGTATGACGTCATATGTCATACATCGTTCTTAGCGATGCTTTTTAAGCGCCAACAGGAAAAATTCAAATTACGTCATTAATTATTTAATGAAATTAATGCATTAATTTCTTTCCGTTGTTTCTCCGGGATACGAGCCCTGGGTCTCATAGTACTTTCGTAATGAGACCTCGGCTCGCCGGCCCGGCCTCGGTCTCATTACGAAAGTACTATGAGACCTCTGGCTCGCCAGGACCTCGCTGCCGCTCGGTCCGTTATCCCTCCGACTTTTAATATACATCACAGTCGGATATAAGTCACAGATCTCCTCCGTTCAGTATACAATAAAGTCACAGATTTTATGTGAAATTAACACCATTTTTGTGCTACAAAAATGCCAACCAAACCAAAATACAAACTACCAGAAACACACTAAAAACACAATAATTCAAAATATGTTCACTTACCTTTTTTACTTTTCTTTTACTTCCTCACGTGAGGCAGTGCACATATGTTCCGCTCTTAGGGAAATTATCCCATTTTTTATTATCATTACTTTACAAAAATATTTAAATTATGTTTGTTTTGACAAAAAAAATTCCAAAAAAAACAACCTTATTTTACTTGTATTTTGTACTCCACCCAATTAATTTCGCGAATTATTTCCAAAAACTTTACAAACATATCCTCATTTTTGTATTCACAATTTTTCATTCAAAAATTTCAATTAATACATTTGGACAACATCACAAATCGAACTCATAATTAAAATAGAAAATTCAACTAAATTAACATTAAAAAACAACAAGAAAAAGAATACTCTAAAATAAAGTTTGAATTGAAACTTTATTTTAGAGTATTCAACTTAAAATCTCCCTAAGAGCGGAACATACGAGCACCTACCTCCTACCACAGAGACACGTGAAAAAAGACAGACTTCGAGAAACTACTTTCCAGCGTTCAAGTTGCAAAACCAGGGTTGCCAAGTTATCGCCTTATTGGCGATTTTCGTATCGAGCGAAAAATTAAAATCTCGCCAAGAGGGGGGCATATCAGAGGAGAGCCATGTTTTTTATTGAAAGATTTGATAAAATTATGAAAGAAATATATCGTGTGAACTGAAGAATCTTTCTTTTCAATGTCATAATTGTAGAAGATGTTTGATTTTTTTTGTAACCGGTTAAGCTTTTTACTTTCTGTAGAACGGCTTTTTATATCTAAAGTTTGGCTATCAACATTGATTAGGCATATCCAACACACTTAATGTAAATATCATATTAGATTGCTAAGATGTTTCACACAATAATTTTTTAAATATGTGATCAAAATACAATTTTTGGGCAAAAATTTATTGTTTTGTATATGGTTGGTTAGACAAGGTGCATACTGAAAGTAATGCAATGGTTTTTCCTGGCCGCTTTTATTGGTCGGAGTATAATCGAACTACTTGGTTTAGGTGAGGGGGGAACCTAAGGGTTTTCAGGAAAACCAGTCTCAGTGTTCTCCGAGCTGTGGAAGTAGCCAGACGTAAGTTAATGTCAAGCTCTGTGCATCAACCTTGTCACGGAAAAAATGGTACACGATTAAGTTTTGTTGCTTAACCAACAAAATCTCTTGGAGAGACTAGCAAAATGATTCGTGAGTCTCAAGGGCGCCCATATGCAAAATTTTAAGAGGGGGCTCAGATATTTTCCCCATAATTTAGCAGGATATTTCTTCATAGAAACGGATTTCAGTTCCGATTATAGTTATTAAGATTTGACATTTTTAATAACTTATTCAATTATGGCTGGAAAAGAAATGTTTTTACATTTTTGCAAAGAAAAAGTACTAAAAACAATGAAATGCTAATTTCTAAGAGGGGGCTTGAGCCCCCACTTGCCACCCTATATGGGCGTCCATAGTGAGGCTTACAGGAACTCTTCTCTGTCCTATTCATAAGTTTTAGGGTGGTTAAAGACCTCTAAAGAGGGCAGGGAAGAGGTTCAAGATGAACAACGCTCTAGGCGACTGTCAACCAGCAAAACCAACAACAATGTGGCTCGTGTTCCTCAATTGTTGGACTTTGACCCTCGATTGACTATCATGATGGTTGCAAATGAACTGAACATATCGTCTACTTCTGTGTTTCGCATTACTCAAGATTTAGCGATGAGAAAAGTGTGAGGCAAGTTTGTGCCGAAGCACCTTGTCATAACGAGCTGCAAGTCCATGAGTTCTTGTTTAAACCCCAGGTGAAAATGTTGTCCCAACCCCCCAATAGTCCTGACGTCGCCCAGACAGACTTCTTTTTGTTCCCTCGGATTAAGGTAGGCCTGAAATGAACCCATTTTTCATCCCTAGAAGAGATCCAATCAGCCATGACGAAGACCTTAGGGGAATTCAACAAAAACGCCTTTCAGGGCTACTTACCAGTCATGGCAGAGACGATGGAAGAGATGTGCAGAAACCCAAGGACATTACTTTGAAGAATTTTAAGTGTTTGTGCAAATCTGTTCAACAAATTGCTTTTTAAAAAAATTGGGTTACTTTTGGAATAGACCCTGTATATATACATAGTGGAATACATACAGAAAAGTATTTTAGTTGAATATAAATTTTTGAAACAAATTCCCGTGTAAATACCCATTTTGGGTATTTACCCTGGTATATAACCTGGCTTTTTACCCCTAAAAATAAATGCCTGGGTATTTTACATCACTAATCAAAGCTTAAATCAGAAAAAGAGCAAGTCTGGGAGCAATGGAAAAGTTATTTTTCTGTTTTTAGTTGCCATGCCAAGTGACATGCATATAACAGAAAAGTACCTCAAAAGAAAAGAGATGAAGTAACATTTAGTGAAAGTTCAGAATGTTTAGGAGATATTGAGACAAATTAATTTTTAAAATCAATCAGCACTTTAGCAACATAGGTTTCCAGGTTTTAATGTTAAAATTCAGAAGATGAAAATTATTCAAATTAGGTATTAAAAGTGTCGAAAGAATCTTCTGCACATGTGTGCAGGCTGCCAGCAGGGGCGCCCTGATGGGAAGTCACCGAGACCTACCAAAAATTTCCTTGTTCAGAAAATTTGGGGTGCAACTTTTTAAATGCCCAAATGTCCTTTTTTCTAGATTTTTTTTATGTGTACATATTTGAATGCTATATGTAGGTATTTTACCACTTAGTGAAATTTAGAGTTTCAATTGACAAATTAGAACCTTCCAAGAATTTAAGCTCGGGGCACCACCTAAATACAAAAAGGGAGCAAACAAGTCTGTTTCCTCAAAGGTGGATCTAGATTCTTGTTTTGGAGGGAGTGGTTATTGAAATGTGAGTGTACAGTGTACAAGTCATATGGGGGAAGAGGAGTCAAAAGTAATATTCAGGCACAAATATGGCAAAGGTGCTCAAATGGGGGGGGGGGGGGTTCATGGCGCAGGGATTGTGTCAGTGAAGTTTTTAGGTTACTGAAGGTTTTGTTTTGAGGGGTCTTTTTCACATTTGGGGGAGGGGTCGTAATATTTTGGGGAGTGGCACCTTTGAATATAGCCTGGAGCCTTTCATGGGTAATTTAAAATTGAAATCCTCAGAACCATGGTTGTCCCATGTTTTCCATTTTGGAAGAAACTCATAAACAAAATATTCATTTTCAGGCAATTTTGGACATTATATACTGCATGTCTTGTCCAAAGTTCAGATCATGGAAAAATTGTTTGGAATTTTATGAAGAATGTGAAAATATTTTCTATCATTGTCATTACACTTGAGGAGATTTCTTTTTTTTTTTGAAAGACAAATAATTTCCCAAAATTTATTTACAAAGAAGTATAATAGCCAATCTTAACCATAAATTTAGAAACAGGAAAATATGCAGTAAAAGGCAATCTTAAAAACATGTTTGAAAAATGAAAGCAGAAACCCTTGTTTTAAGCGTAGAATTTTGTATTAGTGTCTGTCCAAACTGTTTGAACTTTTGTGAAGATTCCATTAAGTGCCTAATTTTGTAGAGCTCTGCTAATTGGTAGCAACTAGCTCATGAAATGTTTTGTTTTCCGGAATTCAATTTGAAACTGACTTAGCTAATTTATCATGTTGTGAATGATGTATTATGAATTTAACTATCAGTTTTTTTTTTCTCTTTCAGACATGCTGTTCCAGATACAGTATTTTCTGTTCCTGGAGCATTCACTGTGAAAAACTTAAATTCTCTTGTTAACTCCTTGATTAAAGGTAAATATGACATTGGTTTTGTGAAAACATAAACATGATCATTCAGTAAAACTTCACCTGACGAGGCCATAAATAAAGTCCTTTTCCGCACGTTGAGTGCTGCCATCTAGTGATACGATAACAAGTTAACTTCTAAAATTATTGACCGAAATTTTGCTATAACTGTTTTTTGAACATGAAAATTGAGGAAGAAAGCTTTTTTTTTTTTTCAGAGAAGGGAGGAGGAATTTTGTTTAAATCAATACAATTTGCTAGCTGTACAAGTTATCTAAAAATCACTAAAAAATATGACATAAAATACAGTTATAAAGATCATTTTTCAAACCCGAAAGAGGTGTAATAGATGAAATAAAGCTTTCGATCCAAATTGTATTGTGTTCAGCGGGGGGGGGGGGGGATTAACGATATTGAAAAGTGATAAAAAATAAAAATAAATGCAAAATTTTCACCTTTTTTTTTTTTTTTTGCCTTTTTACTAATTTTTATATTTAACAATTATAGAAATAAATCGTACGCAAAGAAAACCCCTTATACATTAAATGAAAATAATCATATTTTAAATTGTTTATAAGCTAGAATAAAAATAATGACTCTGCGATAAAAAATATCAAACGTTGTAAATGATCAACAAAAATCCATAACACAATAAGAATTTATTTCTTGATAATTCAAACATTTCTTCAGGGCCGATCCTAGGGTGTCGGCCGCCCGTGTGCAAAGAGCTAATGTGCCGCCCCCGAAGAGCAATTTGCATGTTTTGACTATAACGCCCATATAAAAAACTTTCTTCAAATTTCTGTATCAAGTTCTAATTAAAAAAAAAAAAACAGAAGGAGGATGAATTTTTGTAAAAAGTTAGAAAAAACTCCTTAGGTACAATTTATATCTTTGAAGAAAATAATGGGCACAAAAAAATTACTAGTCGTAAAAACGCATTTTATAGTCTGTCTTCGGTGACATCAGAGGAAAGACGGAGGAGAGAAAAACGGGGGGGGGGGGGGATCGCCCCCAGAAAATATTCGAAATTGGCGTATGAAAAATAGCTTTAATTAATCTTTGGTTGTGTTTGTTTGCAAGGACAAAAGAGTCGGGAACATTCAAGGTCCATGGATAAATTTTCAATATTGACGTCAAAAATTGCAATTTTAGGAAATTTTTCAAGACTTGAGGGGAAAGTAATGTTGGAGTTCTTTCCTAAAATTCTTTCAAAATTGATGTTAAATTGCAGCTGTTTTTTGTGACGTTAGTTTAGAAAGGATCGGCGCTCTTCCAGAAAATTTTCTGAAACGGAAGTTTTAAACAAGCAATTTTGGTTGTTTAAAACTTCCAAAGTTATCTTTGTTGATGTTGCTGGAGGGAGGAATATTCGGTCGTCTCCTATCGAAATAAGTTTACATAATTGAAGTTTAAAACTCAAATTTAGGCTGTCTTTGTTGACGGTAGGGGGTCTGGCATCTTTCCTCTGGTAATTTATCGGCACTATTGTTTCAAAAACACATTTTTCGCTAGATTTGGACACGATAGGGGAAACGGGAAAATATTATGAACTGAAGAAATATTTTTCGGAATTAAAATCAATTTTAGGCTATTTTTGTGAAGAAAGGGTTTTGGGGCTTTAAAAAGCTCAATTTTGAACTATCTTTGGTGACGTTAAGGAAATCAAGAAGCTTCTGCGGATTTTTCTGAATATTTTTCGATATTAATACTTCTGAAAAATACAACTAAAGACTTAACTCCGATTGATGGGGGATGCCGGATGCCCTAGCGCCGTGAAAATTTACGTAAGCCATCCGGAATTTTTCAGAAATGGAAGTCCCAAAATCGTATTTTAGGTATTGTTTGATAACGGTGGGACATAGAGCGGTTGGGGATTCAGTGTGCCCTCAAGAACTGTTTTTTGAAACTGAAGTCAATTTCAGGCTAGTTTAGGCAGGAAGGATTTGGTGGCTTCACAGAACCATCTAAAAACGAAAGTTTGAGCTATAGTGATTACGTTGGAGAAAAGGGGGATCCGCGGTATTTTTCCCAAAGTTCTTCGAAACTGATGATTGAAAAACGCAATTTTAAATTGTTTTTGAATACGTTAAGTGAGAGGGGGTAGGATTGGGGCCTCTCTAGAGACGCTAGTTCAGACCATCTTTTGTAGAAATCCTAGGGAATGAATTTCAGGGCCCTTTACCGCAAAAAATTTCAAAAAAGAAATACAAAAAATACCATTGAGCAATTTTTGGTGACGTTAGGAAGGGCTGTCCCCAGAAAAGACATTTTGGATTTTGGAGCCATCATTTTAGGCTATGTTGGATTACATTAAAGTAGAAAGGATGAATAAGAGACTTAATTGGATCCTTAAAATCGGTGGTTCAACCAGCGAAATTTTCCGAAATTAAAATCCTAAAACCGCAGTTTGAAGCTTTATTTAGTCTCGTCAAGGCATTCTTTTGGATCTTCGCTTTGGAGCTACATTTAAAATTTGTGACCCGGGGCAAGGGCCCTGTCCTCCTACCTGATCTGAAACCGGGCAGTTCATTCGTGATTTTAATTAGAAAAAATTGCTGTAAAGGGGGAAAATTAAAAATTTTAGTACGTTGATTATATATGTTTGACTCTCAGGGGAGTCGCAATTTTCCATTGTCTCTTCAGTCTCCACGCATCCACGACTGCTGAATACAGAATTTGTTGTTTGAAATACTTGCGAGAGTATCCTATCAGCTATTTTTTTTTACATAAAATAGTTTTTATTGTTAAGGATCAATAAAAGTTTGGGAGGCTAGGGATGAGCATTAGTGGCCTTTAGAAGGCACCCTTTCATGCTTCGGGGGAGGGGGGATTTCCGTCATTTCCCCTCCCCTGTATCCATGCCTGATTACCAGTTCTGTCACAAATTTTGCAACCAAATGAAGCATGTGAGTAAAGACTTGATATTAATGGATAATGGAGCAGCACAATGTGCTCTATTATTCCATTTTTCTTAATATGCTATGCTGTTGGAAAATTGGCACTTACTTTGATAATTGAAAATTTAAAATTCTGCATATTTATTGGACTTATTTTGTTATCTTGTTATAAATTCATGAGGAATTTTGCTTGATTAAAAAAACTATATGATGCGGCCTGCGGCCGCCCTTTGCTTTGGCCGCCCTTGTGCGGTGCACACTCTGCACACCTGCTAGGATCGGCCCTGCATTTCTTACTACACTACTCAAAAATTGACATTAGTAACAGTCCCTTTTTTTTAGGAAAAGATGGTGGAAATATAAATGAATAAATTAGTTTTACTAAAAAGCATAACTTTTAGCAATGTTATGCTTTTATCATGAAAAATAAAAAGTTTGACATTTTTTCCTGAAAGCGAAAATGAATAAATAAATAAATGTAAAAAAATATAAATTTGCAAAAGCTTGTACGGATGTATTTCGGGGTTACAAGGAACCCCATGTGAGCTTGCGAATTTTAAAACTCTACATCAGTCGATTGTCTCAGCTCACATCTTTTCTGCAATGAAATAATAAAAAAAGTATTCCCTGTGAGTTCAAAACGCATGTCAGCGAGTTTTTGCAAATTTATTCTTGAAAAAAAAAAAAGAAACAAACTTTTACATGTACACTTTAGTCCTTATTTTCCACTTAACTATTAGTGAGCTGAAAGTGAATGAAAATGTCTCAGTATCAAAATAAATAATAGAAATAATAACGTATTGAAAAGAAGAAAAATGCCTGAAATGTAACTAAACAAATAAATTTTGCTTAAAAGCATAACTTTTAGTAACGTGTCATGAAAAATAAAAAGTTTGAAAATTAGCCTTGAAACGAAAACGAAAACAAATGAATAAATAAATACAAAATGACAAAACATTGCAAAAACTCGTTGGCATGTGTTTCGGGGTTACAAGGAACTCCTTTTTCCTTTCAAAACAGATGTGAGCTTTAGGATTTAAAAACTTCGTCCCAGTCGATTGTCTGTACATAAACAAGCTAACATCTTTTCTGCATTGAAAAAAAAGCTCCCTATGACTCCAAAACACGTGTCAGCGTGATTTTGCAAATTTATACTTGGGGAAAAAAAACTTGGTACTTTTAAGTCTTTATTTTCCTCTAAACTATTAGTGAGCTCAAAGAGAATGAAGGTAGTGCCACAGTATCGACAAAAGAAGGGGGGGGGGGATCGCTTTTTGGTCACGAGTCTTTAAATTCATGGGCTCATACCTATTTTGCAAGGAAAAAAAACTGGTTCAGGGGCCAGGCACCCTAACCCCACACACTTCTTTTGACTCCCCCCCCCCCTTTTGGTTCCTTATGTATTATTAGTGATGAGGTTTTACTGTATCTTGATTAAAATAACTGCCTACATTTACAAATATTAAGTAATGTTTTTTGATTCTTTCATTGATTAAACTAAAGGGTTTTGTAATTTGATTTTAATTGCAAGCAATAAATGCAATTACCTTATCTTCCATTTTTTCGTTTAGTGAGAAATAACTTTCAGAATGTTTTTTTCTCATTTTTTGTATCAAAAAATAATGGTTATTTATTCATTTTTCTGTTTAATGTCTTTTCATGGTAATATTTTTTTTTTCTTAATAACAGCGAACTCTGAAGATTATAAAGAAGAAGAATTCGACTTTCTGCTCTTTGGAGAATTGCTTCGCCTAAGCTTATCGGAGCATGTTGAAGCTAAAAAGGAAACAACTGTAAGGCTAATTAACATATTTCATTTCTAATCATGCAAGTGTATTTGGAAAACAGTTTTGCCATTGTAAGTATTACTTATTTTCAATAGGAAAATGTACTTGAAATTGAATACTTTCTGAAATATCCAGCTCCTTCTCCTGAAAACAGCCTGATACATGATGACTGGGTTAGTGGTGTAAATGCTACAGAAAAATGGTAATTTTATTACTGAAAGTTGTATTTATTTTTGTATGTTGTGTATGAAAACAGGCAAGATGTCGTGACAAAATTCTCCTTATCAGTAACAGCAAGTGAAAAAAAAAAATGCTAATGCAATGTGTTTCATTGGTCAATACTGCATTAATCTGCGGCAACCAATTAATTCATCATTTTATGCTGGTAAAACTGGCATAGCAGCTAGTAGGATTGCACCAGTACACTAGTTTTATTTTCCAAACATTTTTATATGTGTAGCATATGGTATTTTCAGGGTGCCATACTGAAATTCAAGAAATGGAACATTGAAGTTGTAAAAAATTGAAAAGTTAAAATAAATTTTAATTATGGTAGGTATCTTGAAGAAACTGAATTAAATTATCTATTGTAGGATCTTTATTTTTATTCAAAGTCCGTTTCATTTCAAAGAGAAAAATTTCTTGTCGCACAAAAATTTATGTTTTCTTCATAGAATTTTTGTAAGTTATCTAAAGTTAATCTTTTCACCTCTTGGTACAGGAAATTATCTTAAAATGATAATTCCTCTGTTGAGAGTACAGTGCTAATGGTTTGTAATGGACTCCTTCTCTACAAAGTCCCCCAATGGACTTCTTCTCTACAGTGATTGAGAAGAAGAAATCATATATCATCAGAAAAATAGGTATGCCAGTGTTCTTGTGAACTAAATGAAGGCATTCAACTGTTTCTTTTGAAATGCGAGACAAAGTAGATGACCCTGGAATCCTTACCGTGAAAATAGGGAAACTGTTTCTGGAGCAAGTGCACCCCTGCCCAGTGTTACAGAGGGGGGGGGGGGGGAATGTTGGGTTAAGTCATCCCAGCTGTACTGAAAACTATGTATGCAAAAAAAATATGTACTTCAAAATGCAAACACCCTAAAAACATAGCTGACAACTTGTACGATTTAGCCGTACATAGTAAGATTTTTGGACATTTTGTACGATCTTATAGCAGATTTGTACGAGAACTGTGTGCTTCTTTATCCGATAACAGCATGAACATTTTAATTTGTAAGAACTTACAGAAAAACTATTGTTTTAAACAAGTTTTTGATAGACAATTTTTGAAAGCTGCAAAGTCAGTAACTTTTCAAAGTTTACGTTCAAAGAAATAAAAAATTATTTATTTACTTATTTTTAAATTAATTTATTTATTACTTATAAAAGCACAGATCAAGTATAGGTAAGGGTTTAAAAATATTATAATACTTTAAATTTTAATACTTTGCTTTATAATGGTCAAAAAAGCGTAGAAATATTTTAAGTTGGCATGTTGGCAGCTATGGTAAAAAGAAAATTATCACAGAGGACATTTGGGTCTGTTAATGTACCTTTCACAATATTTGGATCGACCAACTTGGACGGTTCAAGATAACTTATTAACCAAGTGGCTAGTAATACTATTCTTCCAAGTTTAATAGCATTGCCAAAGAACACACACAGGGTATAACTTCAGAATTATTAAATGCACTTGCCAGCAAACTGAGCAATAAGCATATTAAAAAAACCCTGATCAGATTTTAAAAAAAAGCCAATTACAAACACAGCTTGATAGTGTGTCTCAATTATGTTGTATTGTGTTTTATTATGTAAAAAATCTTTAAAACTACTTAAAGTTTGACCTTTAGTGTTAACCTATGGAACAGATGGGGGGGGGGGGGGCAAGGCAGTTTCACTTTTCTCTTATTCTTCTGATTTATGAAAATACTGGTAATTCAAGAACAGCACCCACCATACTATCTCATCTCTTGATGAAGAGACATCAAAGTGTAATTTTAACGCTGAATTTGCAAATAGTATATATCCCAACAAAACATAAATGTGAAAAGAAGCCAAGTTCGGTCAAAATGAGGTTCGGGGGTAGACGGTGTCACCGACAAAAAAAGTTCAGATATAAACGGTTTCCAAGTTCCATAGCAGTTCCGCATAGATGTTGGATTTTCCCATGTTCTTCAATTCATTTAGAAAACAATTTTTTACTTTCTTTGATAATGGATTTTAAACTTGCGGCAAGTTTTAGTCATCGCTATTTTTATTTTATTTATTTTTTTTTTTTCAAACTTGCCAAGTTTTATATCCATTATCAAAGAAAGTAAAAAATTGTTTTCTAAATGAATTGAAGAACATGGGAAAATCCAACATCTATGTGGAACTGCTGTGGAACTTGGTAACCGTTTATATCTGAACTTTTTTTGTCAGTGACACCGTCTACCCCGAACCTCATTTCGACCGAACTTGGCTTCTTTTCACATTTATGTTTTGCTGGGATATCATTACTTTTTGAAAGCTAAATCAAAAGTTATGTTCTAATTCAGACAATTATAAATGCAAAAGCGTATACAAATATATGATTTCCTTTTTTTTTTCCTACTGCTTTTACGATGCACTGATTTGCGGTTCTCTTTATTAGAAGTTTTGAAGATATTTCGATAACTGGGGACTTGGCGCCAATTTTGTGCAGTAATCGTCTGTTTTTCCCATTTCGAATTTGTCCGGGGGGGGGGGGGGTATTATAACGTAGATCGTAAAATATGCAGAATTGGCGAAAATATTTCACAATTGTTGAAATTATTGCTGCCATTTTTGCTCCTCCTGTAAAATGTTGCATTTAATTGAGATCTAAAGTTTTTATAAATTTTAAAGCTGGTTATTTTTGATTTTAAAGGCTTAGCTCTATGTTTGTAATTTTAATTATCTGATGGATCATTTTTCATTCTAGTGGAACTTAAAGAATTGTTTAAAGCCCCTATTTTGGTTAGAAATTAAATTGCTAATTTTAAACTTCAACAACCTTGTTTTGGCAATGTTTGATGAGCCCTTTTGTTGTGATTTATTTGGCGAAATATTTTGCAATTGCGTGGTAAAGGTTTTAGGCCCTGATGCTCATAAAAAATAGCATAGTTTTTTGCTATTTTAATGAAGTTTTTTGACTTTTTAGATTTTTCCCTTTACATGTGCATGAAAATCTATCTTTATGCCAAATTTCAAGTATGTGAGACACTTGGAAGTTCATAAACATTTTGATGAGTGAGTGAGTCAGTGTAAAAAATGACACTTTTCAGATCTTAATAACTCCATAACTATAAGAGGTATTTTCCTGAAATTTAGGATTATAGGTCTGCTATGCAGCTCTATTAGACATACAAAATTTCAAGCACGCAGATTGAATAGTTTTTGAGAAATGAGGGGGTCAAAAGTAGCTTAAAATGGTTCATGTAAGATACACACTGGCAGATGTGTCGCCTGATTTCCGAACTTGGCTGACACACTGCCGTGTGTCTAAATATATGCATTTTCCTTTGGCACCCAAGGTAGCCAGATCGGGTAGGCACCAGGCTTGTAGCTGGAGGGTCACTAGTTCGATGGCTGCCCCCTATGGAAGATGCTGCGAGTTCCCTAATTATGACTTGTGCACATTAAATCCAGCGCGGTCACTAAGTTCACAATCCAAACCAAATCTTCTCGGGTTGCTGAACCAGAAGTTGGATCAAAATGGTGATAGTTAGTGTTTCCACCTGTCGTGTACTGCCTTGTGCTAAATTGAACTTCCGCCTCAGTGGTGCTCTGTAAATAGAAGCCGTTCGTGTCCGCCTTAAATTAGGTGGCTATGTCTACTCAGGCTCAGTTACTCAAGTGGTTCAAGAAACAAAAACCATTTTTCCCCCCTTTATCAATTAAGATTTAATTCTGTTGAATATTTCTTGCAATTTAGTTCTACTGGATTGAAAGTTGTATTTTAAAAGAGCAAATATGTTAAAGTATTTTAATTTAATTTTAGGATCTTATCTGGATGTTATGATAGTACCGTTCATATATGGAGTGTTGATGGAGAACATACGTTGACAATCCCTGGTCATACAGCTCCAGTAAAATCTGTTGCGTGGTTGAATCATGGCAAGTACAGTTTAGTATTTAAGACTTACGTATGAACTGAGAAGCACAAGTTTTCTTCTATTTTTATTGCTTTTTTGACTTACATCTAGAATTTGGTGCTAATTTAAATTAGAGAGAATGGAATTAGTTATCAATATTTATTGTTCTCTTCTTAACTTTTGCATGTAATTTTTTTTTTTTAAGGTTCAAGTAATGAATGGTAAAGAGAAGTCTTAAAAAAAATGAATAAATAATTAAAACATTAAAATAAATGCAATCACAATTTCAGTTATGAAGAATTCATTATTCCCCTTCATTTTTATTTATTTGTTTGTTTGGTGTGTTTTTCCCCCTCTGTGATGGAACTATCAGGATATTAATGTTCCTTTTTCAAATAACAGTGTTCGCTTGTTTATAATTCTCCATATTCATGCATGGAATTCCCCCCCCCCCAGAATTGAGTGGCAACAGTGTCTATTTTGCCACATCCCTCTTCCTAAAAATGAATGTGTCCAATGTCTTTTTAAACAAGTAAGAATATATACTTTTAATTTTATGAATCAGCTTCGTTATTTGATTAACGTTTCATTATTTAGTTTTTGCATTGAAAACTTCCTTTCCTTTTAAGAAAGCATTTAATGAAAATCAGATATGAAATTGACTATTTTAATTTTACATTGTATGCTCAATTCATATCTTGTCAAAAACCACTCCCACATATATGAATATGTGAAGGGACTAGTTTCTGAAAACCAGGGGTGGGGTAATTTCCTCCTCCTGACTCCCTAAACAAGAGGCCTGATTACTAATTTAGCATTTCATTGCTCAAAAGTTTTGTTCCTCTTATGTTGATAAATTTTATTTTTCCATTAGATAACTCAAGTAGCTCTTTTATAAGTACCTCTCATGATGAAACAGCTATGTTGTGGCAATGGAATCAATCAACTAATGCTGTAGATTGTATACACGTTTGCAAAGGACATGCTCGAAGTGTTGACTGTGTTGCAGTGAATCCTGCTACAAATAGAGTTAGTTTTTTTCTTTTGCTCTTAAACCTTCTGGAGATAATTTGTATGATTGTCATTCTTTAAAGGTGACAATTTTGGTTATTTAATCTTTTATTACATACTGGGGTACCCGCAGGGCTCTGCCCGTAGTGGAAAATTAAAAGGTCTTATTTTCACCTGTATATTTAGATAATGAATGATGAATTTATTGCCAATATGCTAAGGTAATTTGCTGTCCACATTATGGTAATTTACCTGTCCATGTTATGATGACTTGTTATTCGGTGCAGAGGAATTAAATTTAAAATAAAATCGTAGAAAAAGAACAAAATCGAATTTTCAAAAAATCGCTTCTAGGTGCACATCCCCATTAGAGTGGGCCGAAATAAGCCGAAAATTTTTTTTTTTCGAAATCAATTTTTGGATAGCGCGCAAAAGTTGCGTAGTGAGCTAGTTAGCACTCACAAAAAATTTCTTGGATATTAAAAAATATCTAGCCGGCGCTATTTGACACTGAAAAACCGAAAAAAAAAGAGAAAAATGAATTTTTGTCGAATTTAAAAAAAAAAACTAAATTCCAAATATTTTGCTGGAATGCACCGAAAATGTTATATAATGAGCCAGTTCGAGCCCATAAAATGTTTCATTGATTTTAATGAGCATTTAACCGCTCCTTTCCGACATCAAAAATTGGAGAAAAATGAAAAAATATTGAATTTCCTTAAAAACCAATGTGAAAATTATTTTTCAAAATTAAATCATAGACTAATTAATTAAATAGCGCCATTAGTCATAGTTATTATCACGCAATAGTATCATACATTTTCGAGAACTACATATATAGATAATAAAATTTTAAAAAAGAAATCTTCAAATTTGATTTATAATACCTCATGCATAATGAATATAATTTTTTTGGAATAATATTGTCTCTTATTATCAAAGATGGAAGTTATTTCCTAGCTTGAAGTTTAGCACGAATGTATCTATCTCGTGCACCACGAACTTTTATTGCAGCTTCTGTTATTAGTTTCACACAACGTTTCACAGCTTGCGTGTGACAGGGAAATTTCTCGAAAGTAAACTCTGTAGAATGTTCCTTGCACATTTCTTTCCATTGTTGGTCTTTTAGATGCATTGTAAGAGGTGGCTCTGTTACAACACAGTTTGCCCGATCAACTAAATCAACATAATCAACGGCTTCAAAATTGAGTTTAGGACGCTCAAAAAATCGTACACTATCCGAGCTCTTCGTCTTCTTATTTCTAGAGTTCAGAATGCGCCTAACAGCTAATTCCCGAATGTATTTTCTTGAGTCAAACAACATTGTCAACAGTAGCTAATCAGGATGAGCGAAATATGCATTACATGAGAGAACTTTGAAAATTATCTCCTTAACGTTGTCTGGAAACTGCCTTGCAAGAGAAATCATTTTCCAAAAATGTTGGGCGCGGTACTGGCAGTTCGATTTAATTTTTATTTCAAACCACATTGGAGCATAAACTAAAATTACATATTTTACAAGAATTGTAAGGTTTTCTGATGGAGTTGGAGTGCCTATATACAAGCGTAACAAACGGTTTGTAGTTGTCAGCCATCGCGCATGACTGACTGAGTTTGCCTGGGCTACTGTCAGCCACGCTTGAAGGACAACTACCATCTTTTACGGCAAGACAGATTCTATACAAATATTGTTGTTCAGTACTTAAATTTTTTATATCTTCTATGTCCAAAACCAGAAGATTGCAGTAAATTTTATCAAATTTGACCACCGGATTTTTTTCACAATCTCTAAGAAGTTGTTCGATAGCTCCAGAATATGAATGCGGCCACTTTGTGCAACCGTCCCATTCCAGTATAAGATGCCTCAGTGGCAACTCATTGTGGACATTGGACACAAGAGAGGACCTCTTTAATTGCTTAATTCCCAGCTGTGGAGGTGTAGAATTACAGCATTTCTTGTCGGGGGGTTTTGTCTCTTAAGGCTGCTCTTCAGTGAGGGAAAACTTTGAAGTTAGGGTGTAAATGACTTTCTTCCTTGAACGATGGGCGTGAACCTGAATCAAGTGATTGACATTTCAACAGCCAATGGAGTGGACGGTAATCGATGTAAGGCAGGAACACGTGACCTGTCACAGCTGTCATTGTTCTGGAGGGAAAGAAACCCCTAAATGACCCCCGTCGTGAAGAGCAATCAAGGAAATTAGCTGGCGGCCGAAACCCCACTTGAACAGTACCGATGCGAAGGTTGAACAGAACAGAAAATAAAGTCAGTACCAAAGGGTCTGCCGTAATTTTTGAAACAAAGTTTTTTTTTTTGGATATGCGTTCCCAGATTTTATATTCATGAAAAATTTATGAATGAAAAGAAAATTTATCATAAATTGAACAGGAAAAACGATTGTCTTATTTTTTTTTTTAAACGATGTTTTCAATTGCCACGTCCGAATCTTATTTCGTTCATAAAGCTAATTAGTTTCTTGTCTGATGTTTAATTAAAGAATGCAATTTTTTGCGTTAGGATATGATTATATATATATATATATATATATATATAAAACAAGAGGTATAAGCTTAGTGTAAACCTGTGGTGTAGTCCCGGAAAAAAAGGGTGAGGGGTGAGGAGGGAAGATTACATATCGGTTATCGGATATTTACAGTCAAGAGGTGGAACGATGCTGATTTTATTTTTAATTATTGTGAGAACGGCAGAAATGTCGTAATCAGAAAACAATTTCATATTAGGATATAGTTACATTTCAAAGAGGGGGGGGGGGATCCCGCTATTTTTAGTATATATGTATATATATATATGGTCGAAAAAGGAATACTTCTGCAATTCGATGGAGGATATGCAACGCTGAACTGACATTTTTGTTAATTAATCAATTACTGTTTTAGATATTTATTTATATTTTTCCGGTGATTCATCATGCGCAGGGCTGCATTTGTTTACTATCAGTAAACAAATCATCCCGCAAAAACATAGATAATCAGCATGGTGACTAGAGCAGCATACACAAGACTAAATGATTAATATACTTCTTAAAATTGAAATTCTTTTTCAAAAATAATAATAATAATAATAATAATAATAATAATAATAATAATAATAATAATAATAATATTTTACGCATTAGACGAAAAGTGCAACAGGCTATAATAATAAATAGTTGGTAAGTCTTTTATTGAAGTGTATTTTCGAAGCAGCAGTTATATGATGTTTGAGAACATTTGAAAATACATTTCGTGGGTGGAATTACACGAGCAACAGGGAATTACTTGCAATAATGTACTTAAATTAAAAATACAAGCTGCAGTTTACTTGCAGTACACTTGGAACAATGTACTTCGACTTATTCAAATGCAAAATGTTAGGAGGAATAGAATAACTTTTTAAAACTTTTGATTTTTTTTTTCTTCTCAGGTCTTTTTTTTTCCTAACGGTTTTCAATTTTTGGTTACATTAGTTATGCATTGCTTTCTGCGATTCAAAATAGTAATAATAACAATAAACATAATCAGAAATGCTTTCCTTTCTGCGGATACTATGGTGAGAAAAGCAACGGCTAAAAGCATAATTTTCAGAAAATTCATTCATGCTCGCATTTCGAAATTAAATGAAACCTCTTTATTACCACACAATGTTGACAGCTTCGTGCAAACGAAGTCCTAAACTTGATAGCTGCACTCAATCAAGCTTTCATTGATGCAAACTATTGCAATCAATCAAACAATCGTAACAATTACGTGGAATATTCCCTATTTACGTCAATTGTTTGCTTGTAAGAATGTGAACAATGTCTTACATACGTAATTTATATTCAGAAAAAAATATCAGAATTGAAAATATAATTCCACATTTGCAAATCACACACATTAGTATACTATCCTTTAAATTTTAAAAATATTTCAATTTAATTTTTCTCTTTTTGTATAAAAGTATTCATGAAGCATAATTTATAAATTGTTGAGTGTACTAACATTTATTGCTCTAATTTTTCTAATTTTTCTTTTTTTTTTTTTTTTTTTGATCTCTTCTCGACTTCCCGGAGAAATTTTAAACTGTTAGCAAAATTAGGGTAACTCAAATAACTCCAGAACGTGGAAGAGAAATCTGTCAGGCCCAATAAAAACTTTTGAATGATGTAAAAGACAGAAACACATGTATCTATCTCTATTGATAAAGATGTTCTTAATAACCCCGAAACAAGTGTAATTTAATTTGCACGTTTTTACATTAAAATAGTGTAATTTCTATGTCAATAAATGTTAACATTTAAAATCAACAAAAGTTGAGAGATGTGCGCAAAGTTGCGTGAGACTAATACCAATCATTCGCCCTCGAATACCTTATTGCTTGACCAAGACCAAATATATTCTTTTTTTGAGCGACCACAGTTGGTTATTGTTTTCACTTGTCCGTAGTTGATGTTCTTTCGACTTTAATTTTCTATTCTTTTAATGCAAACTCGTCTGTTCCACGTGTCTTCGCGAGCATGTCCCTCCTCCTGGGCGGTGAAGTTCATGTCCCCGCCATCGATTTTACTTATTCCCGACCCTCTCGATTTTACACAATACTTTTCAGACAAAAACAGCATTCAGTCAACAACGTCCAGCATCCAGCCCCTGGAATTCATTTGAATGTAGACGTCTTGTATTCAAATCATGACTTTTACAAATATAATTCTGATAGGAACCATTTGTAGAAATAAGAAACCCAACGAGTAGGGTTCTACCACAATTCGTGATTGTGAAAAACATAATTTAAATTCAAGACGTCAAAATTCAAATGAAAGCTATGGGCTGGATGCTAAATGTTTCTTTCTTTTCTGTTTGGTATTAATTTTTTTTTTTTTTTTGAATTTTTTTCCCCCATTTATTAATAATATTAAATAATGATAATGTTTCAATGAAGCTTTAACACCATTTTAAATCGGGTGTTCCAAAATAGCTTCAATTTTTAAATGTGTAAATTGTAAATAAAATATGCACTTCAAAAAGCATGAGCTTTGTGCAAGAAATAGATAAAAGTCAAAAACAACGTCTTAAAAGCACAAGTAAAAGATGTAAATTATAAGTGTAGAAAATGCATTGCTTGATTGAAAACTTGTGGCTATGTATTTGTTTTTTTATCCAGGATATTAAAAAACTTTGACCTTTGACACTTTGAATTAAAATTCAACTAGAAATTTGGTTTTTCGTACTAATATTCAAGCCGTATATATCGTATTTATGGTTCAGTTCCCTTCTTGTTGTTTACCTTTTTATAGCGAAATTGAGGCTATATACGAAATTGTTATTCGGTTCCTTAGACTTCACTATGAACAGACGCGACTGCACAGTGCATACACACAAATATATATTGATAAAGACCGGCTAAAATTGAAAAACCTTAGGTTTCGGGGAAATGTTTTAGACGTCAGACAAATTATTTGTCTGAGCTTATGAAAATTTCAGTGTAACACGACTACCGAAAGATTCTTAGAACATGGTGTATTCATCCAGTTAAAAACAAAATGGTCAGTGTTCTCCCCCTTCCCCCATCAGTTCTCTAATTATCTGTAAATTTAAACCAGTGGTTCCCAATCTTTTGCACGTTGCGACCCTTTTTTGACTAAGTAAAGGACCTGTGATCACGTAGCCTACATGTCAGTAAAGTATCGCAAGGTGTGGACCTAACCTGGCAACATTGTGAAAGCTACGTTAGATCCTACATTACAAAACTGCTATGTTAGATTCGATCCACCCCCAACTATACTGTGGTAGGAATAATGTTTCGACCGAAGAAGAAACGCTACACGACCCCATTTGGGGTCACGACCCTGGGAACCCAACCCTGCTTTAAAACAATTTTTTTATACTCATTCATGCTTTAAAGAAATGCAGGTATGTATCATTTTTCTCCTTAGAAAGTCTTCAAAAGAAAAATTCAGTGAAATCCTGTTACAACGTATATCAGTATAACGAAGTACCCGTTTCAACCAAATAAGTTTTCAGTCCCGATTTTGAAGTTCATTGTTACTGGATTTCACTGTATTATGAATTACATGATCAATGTGTACATACCTTGTAAAGAATTTTTTACGAGTTTGGCTCGAGAAATTATTTTCAAAAATGTTTGTTGAGCTGTGGAAAGCATTTTATGCGTTTACATTTGTAGTAACATAGTATAATATAGACAAAAATAGAATCCAAATATCTAGTAAGTATCTAGAATACGGTTTTGGACTCGGTTTTTTTTTTTTTTTTTTTTTTTTTTAGAAATGGTCGCTTTATTTCGAACAAAGTCTCAAAAGAGTGCTGGAAATATTTTGCCAGATTTTTTATGGAGCAAAATATCAAACAGTACCTACCACCTCTTTCAACGAAATTCATTTTTTCTCGAATTTTAAACAATCAAAGAATGGATATTTCAAAAAAGGAAAAAGTACACGACACAGATAGAGGCTTGAAAAATACTCGGAAAAAAATTTACATGAAAACTTCAAAGGAATTTGTAAAATCTTCATCCAACTTTCCCCGCAGGTTAACATTGGATCCGTAGGCTTTCAGACTCTCAGTGAAAAGCATCCTTAAATTTGCTTATAAAGTAGCATTAATATACATATTTATCTTTCTTTGGATGCACCAACTCCATTGTTTATGCCTTCTTGATGTTGTGAAAAGTAATGGGGGTAGTGCATCCCCAGAAATAGAAATATTCATTAATGCTATATCATAAGCATACTTAAGATAATTTTAATCTTAATTATATCCGTGAATGAATTTGAATAACACGAAAAGGTTCTTCACTGAAGGTCTGCGATGCAACTTTACGCAAAATGCGATACTTCCTTTTTTTTTAATTTACAACGTGAAATTTTTTTTTTCGGATATAGGGTTTATAGGTGTGAGTCCTATACTCTGGTTTCATGCCAAAAAATAAGGGAAAAAATTGTAAAACAAACCCCTAGAAAAAAGGATGGATTTTGATGATTTTAAAAATATAATAAGTGGTAATACCCCCCATGAGTTAACCAATTTCCTTCATATGTTCTTGCGTACAAACGTAGCACCTCTCTAGCCCCTCAGAAAAGTATTAATGTATAATATAACGATAACTTCCCCTCCAAATAAAAATAATGGCTATGAAACTCAAAAACTGAAAAAAATTGCGGGCGACATTTCCAAAAAAGCGGGACGTGTGAATGGGAAAAGGTGGTCATATTTGGATTCAGGAGGTCATTTAGCACAAGAATTCACAAGAATTATCTCAGAAGCACTCTTTAAAAACTATATCCTTTCTAAACACAAATCAAATCGTGAAGATGTTTCCAAGCATGTGGATTCACTTTCAAAAGCACTCATTCATTCCTTCATTGAAAAATGCCTCCGGAAAAGAGGGGAGTAGTAAATGGAAACGGTCGTTTGCGCTAATGATCGTAAATCTTATACACCTCACCCGGTTTTTCCCCTCAAGAAAGGAGGGAACTAGTGAAAGGCGTGGCTTAGTAGAGAAATTGAGCTTTTTCGAAAATATTTCAGATGGTTGGAACTCCGATATTTTTTTAGAAATGGTCGCATCATTTCAAACTTAGTCTCAAAAGAGAGCTGGAAATATTTTGCGTGTTGGGGCGTTCTTAAAATTTCGATAGCACGATTTGCAGCTTTTTTACAGAGCGAAAGGTCCAACAGTACCTCGTTTTCGAAGAAATTCATTTTTTCTCGAATTTTAAAAAATCGAAGAATGGACGTATCAAAAAAGTAAAAACTAATATACACAGACATAGGCTTGAAAAATACTCAGAAAAAAAATTGACCCGAAAACTTCAAAGGAATATTGTAAAATAACCTTTAACTTTCCCCGTAGGTTAGCATTGGATCCGAAGCTTTCAGACTCTCAGTGAAGAGCACCCTTAAGTGGGTCATAAAGTCGAGAGGAAGAAATGGCTTGAGAAAAAGAAGAATACTTGCATTCAATTCATTAATCAGTTTAAAGGACTTCAGAGGATTCCCATTTTTTTAATACTCAAGGGCTCTATTTGTCAAATATATATAAAATAGTTATAAAATAATCTTAGGAATAATAGAAGTAGTTGAGCGCCGTTTATTATTCAGGAGAAACAATTGGAACCGAAGATTAAAAAATTAGCATCTTATGTAACTATTTTTTATTTGAGTGTGTGCATTTTTTAAAATTAGCGTACAAATGTCGCATAAAATTGATTGAATTTTCACTGTTTTTTCTAAGTAACGTATTGCGTAACATTTCAGTACTTACTTATTTCGAAATTACTTTTTTTTTTTCATTTTTCCAATGTTGCAGTCTTAAAGGAGCGCAGCTAAATATTCTACGAAATGTATAAAAGTCTTTGAGGATTTCAAATAATTCACTGACAGATACTTCTAATGTTTGCTGAAAATAGCTTCAAACTTTTATTTTCAACCCACCACCCCACTTTTTTTTTTTTTTGAAAAAAGTGCATTTTTGCCCTTTTTTTCAGTTTTCGAGGTCAAATAGCGCCGGCTAAATATTAAACAAATTTAGCGAAATTTTTTATGGGTAATAACGGGCCCATATAGCAACTTTTCCGCACTATCCAAAAACATATTTCCAAAAAAAGTTTTTTCGGCCCACCCTAATCCCCATGCTACAATCTTAATTTTGTGCCAAATTTTAAAAAAATTGTTTGAACGGTCTAGGCGCTATGTGCATCACAGACATCCAGACTTTCAGCTTTATTATTAGTAAAGATTAGGGATCCACTAATAATCAAATTGGCTATTTGTTGCTTAGTTAGTAAAAAATAATTGGAACCTGGTTTGTCATAATGATAAGGATTTTCAATATTGTAATCATTTCATCATTAAAAAAAAAAAAATTCAACTTGTTAACGCAGTCAACTATCAGTAACTCGGAAGTCTCAAGGGACTGGTTAAAATCTTCCAGTTATGAGAAGTTCCCACAGCCTTCTCACAAATTTGGGACCCTATGAAGGAATATTTGAGATACAAGGCTTTCAGTTATTGAAAGTTGACTAGTTAATGTTGTGTGTGATGATTTATTTGTCTACAGTTTCATATATCTTTTTTAAAAATGTTATAAATACTATCTGTGTCTAGATGTAAAATATTACTGATAATATCAGTTTTAAAATCAATTGCTGACAGAAAGTCATTTTAAACTGCAATATTTTTAAAGTCATCACAAACAGATGTACAGTCGAGTTCCAACTTATGCGAGGGATGCATTCCAGCAGGTGCGTGCATATTAGAGAAGGGACACCTGCTGGCCCGAGCCAGAAAGGAGCCTTATATTTTTAAAACTGGGGGTGAAATGCAGAGGTAAACGGTATGGAGGGGGTCCGGAAAAGTCATTTATGACTGGCCCCAAAATTTCTGTGCACACACCTGGCTCCTAGACCCCTCACATAAGTTAAAATTTTGCATTGTGGAAAAGTGTATGTATACTAGGACTGGGGGATATTAGAATTTTAATACCGACATATCTCTCTCCAAATATCAATATTTTTGATACATCAATATATTCACGGAAGAATTCAAAATTTTCCGGACGGGGGGGGGGGGGGCGGTGCAAAGGATCTAGTTTAGGGCATATTATATCGAAAAACAACAAAACATTTCCTAATATATTAAGTAGAATTGTTTCTCTGATTCAAAACTTTCCTGGAGAGGGGGGGGGGGAGAAGGGCGTGCAAATGGTATAGCTCAATGCATGACTAAAGTGTTTCACAACAAAAAAGTTTTAAATATTTAATTCAATATTTTGTTTAAATCTTTCGATTTGAGCAGTCTCAATAATTTGAATATACATACTTTGAACTATATTTCGTATTAACGTCTTAAATAGTTTATTTTTAGTCATTTAATAGCTCTTGCTTTACGAATTTTTAATTCTTAGTTGAGTAACATTTAGTAAAATGCTAATAAGAAATCTTTAAAGAATGCAGCTATGAATTTTAAAAACTATCACACCATACACCTATTAAGCACACAGAAGCATGAAATATACCTTTAATTTATATGTCACTAGCTGCATTACCCGGTGTTGCACGGTTTACCTCGAAAATAAAAGTCTCATCTAGTGACAAATGTTTAACAATCAGGTTTAAAAAAGAAAGGAAAAATATAGCATAAACATTTCTTGTCAATGTGTAGAAAGCACAATTTTATGTGTCCAAATTTAAATTTATGCATCATTGTATTTTTTGGTAATCATTCTGGATTTTCTGGCGAAACCCCCAAGGTGATCCCCACAAACCCCATTGGAACGAAAAAAACTTACGTGAATTCCTGAGCATCAAACAAATGCTGTGCCATGTTTGGAAAAAATCCGAAAAAAACTGGATTTTCACAAGGAAACCCCCCTGTAGGGTGTATTTGCAGATTTGCACTCTTCTCTCCTCTCCATAGGTAAGTGAAAACCGCCGGTGTGGGGAGAGAGGGATCCGATTGCGAACGAAAGCTGCTCTATATATTCTTGAGTATCAAAGGACCTCTATGCAAAAATTTGCTAAAAACCAATGTAAACTAGAGTTGCATAAGGAAAACCTTCTTGTGTTTTTACACCCCACCTCCTCCCTCATAGGTCAGAAAAAAACTCCCTATGAAAATTCCTAAGCATCAAAGAACTGCTGTGCAAAATTTGGCAAAGATCCGACGAAAACTGAGGATTTGTAAAAGGAAACCGCCGCACAGTGGAGTATTTGACTAAAAATCCTGGCCAAAAGTCCAAAATTAAAAATTTACCCAATTTTTATGAAAATTTATTCTTTGATAGTTGACTAACTTTTGCATCGATCGGCACTTGTTTTGGAAACTTGAGTCAAGTACAATTGCTCATAGCCTCGGTAAAAGATGAGATTTCTATAAGAGTTTTCTCTTTTGTGTTACGTTTCAGCTTAATTATTACATTTCAATGTAGATTTTTTTGTGGCTTTATAAATGAATGGAATTGAACCAAATCAATTTTACGGGACAAAGAAATGTCAGGGCTTTGTGCTAATTAGAAATCAAAGTAAATATTTTTATTTTGTTTCTGTAAAAAAAATAAAGAAAATTTGGTACGGGAGATTTTTAAAGGCTTTTCGCCTTAAAAGCTTTTTAAATTGGGTGTCAGGCTTGGTCAGGCTGTTTTGAAAGTTGTATCGTATTTGGCAAAGTCTCTAGTGCTAACTTCAGCAAAAAAATCTTCTACCTACAACTGCCCTTTTTCTAAATGATTTTTTTTTTTTTTTAAAGTGCATAATCCGATCGTTTTGTGACAAGTCATGATTTTAAACTGAATTTACCTACAAAAGCTTAATAAATTTGTAACATATTATCATAAGTGCTACTGAAGGAAAAAATCACCATATTGAAGCAAACAAACAGCAATAAAATTTCAGACACGAGTTTCAGGGTTACGAGAAACTGCTTTATCAATGTATATAAAGATGTAAGCGATGGAATGAGAATCAGCCAAGTAATTTCGAAAATGCTTACCTTTATGCATCGCTTGAGGGATTCATTGTACCCCGAAAACATGAGTTTGCATTTAATTATGTTAATTTTCTCATGTACGTTAATCAGGCAAAAAAAAAAAAATAATTATTTTGTGATTTTGTTAAGAAAATTTGCTTTTCCTTAAAATTGAGAAAGATTTTAGATAAAATAAAGAAATATATGAAATTTTCAAGAATCATCGTAGCAAATTATGTGGCAATGGGGGGGGGGGGGAGTTTCCGCTTATACGTTGATATTTGTAATTTCCTCTTAGAGTGCATTTCCTATTGCTAGCGAGCTATTCATATTTGAGACGTTTTACCTACCCATTGTGAAATGGAAATCATTAAATTTTAGCTCTAAGTTTCTATTTGTGCATTTTTTTATTGGGACACATCCCTCTATGTAAGATTGCAAAATACATAAAGATCGACTCTATGTACGGATACTAACCATTGGCAATGGAGAGTTCAAGCTTGCGCTTGCACATATTTCACGAAGGTCGGTAAAGGCATTGGGTCCCCTGGTCAAGGACGACCCTGCTCTCTCAAAATCGGATATCAACATCTGTTCAGAGAGAGAGATAAGGGAAAGAATGAGAAGATAGATCCCTGGATAAACAGAGGAACGCAACACTTACTGGAATACTTTTATCTGAGAATTAGGCGCTTTCCTCTTTGAGCTCCTAAGCATGGAAAAAGAGTTTAGCAGACTGCAATTGTACGAATAGATTAAGGAATGTCCCTACAAATCTTTTGATAAAAAGCTACAGTTTATGGAAAATAGAGTAGCTGACTTAACTATGTGTCCAGATACTGAAATTATATTAGTCGTTTCTTGAAACATTTTAAATCTGATTTTAAGAAAAAATGGTCTTTGGCGGGTTACAAAGAAAAGAGGTTCTTGCAAAAGAATGGTGCTTGGTTGGCAACAATCGTTAAGACGCCTATCTTCTATTCACCTTACCCAGGTTGCTCCCAAAAAGATGTCAAAGAATCAAGTTAGAGAAGTAAACGTAGAAAGTCCAAAGAGTTTCGACAACAACCAAACGTTGAGGAACTGACATTTGCTACATCTATGAACTACAGAGCTGCTGGGAAGAGGGATGCTGCTGATATGATCAAAAAAATTACAGAAACGCCTACCAAAGCTACAAAGTTTAAGAAGGCTCTTTTGACGTCCGAAAAAAGGAAAATAAAAAAACATATCCCCAAGGAAGCGCTAGCAATTTTCATTAATGCTGAACTGACGAGGAAGCAATATGAAGTAATATATATATAGTGCTAACAAAAATATATACCCATGCTCAGGGGCGGACTGGCTGACTTTGGCTCAGTCGGCAAAAGAATATTTTGGCCCACTTCTGTAAATTAGTTGAGCAAAGACATTAAACTACCACTAGTTCCTATTTTTCTTTAAGTTCCTAAATGAAGATTTAAAGTTCTAAAATAGAAAATTGTGAAACGTAAAATATAGCTAACACTGACACATTTTTTATGTGCCTTGAAAGAAGGATACTTATGGTTATAAGCCTGAAAAGGCACATGTTTAGGCTTCTCTACTGACAACATAGAAAGGACACGAGGTAAGAGATGAGGAACCAGGTAAATCCCCAACCCCCACCGGATTTTTTTTGAAATTGGTTGATCTATATAGGCCTAAGAAAAGAATCAGGACTCAAAGTTCTAGTTCCCTTCCAAGCAATATTTTCAAAGTTGATGTCAAAAACGCAATTTTACAACTTTCGGTAGCGTTAAAAGAGGGAAAACAAGTAGTTCCCCCCACAATTTTGTTTTCTTAACTTTTTTTTTTCAAAATTGAAATTCATTTTAGTCTATCTCTGTTTTTAATAGAATGTCGGGGGCTCTTCCCAAAAATTCTCCAAAATGGGAAGTTTTAGAAATGCAATTTTAGGCTACCCTTGAAACAGCATATAGCATATAGCTCTCTACAAAAATGTTTGGAGTTTGAACTATTAAAAAACGCAAAACTAATTTTGGTCACGTTTGAGAGAATAGGAGGGTCAGTGATCTCATTTGGAAGCATTTAAAACCTGAAGTATGCTTGACCCAACTTTAAACCACATTTCGTTACTATAGGGAATCTGGCGACTCTCCTTCAAATTTTTTCGACATTGAAATTTTAAAAATATAATCTTATAATATGTTTGGAAACATTGGAAGGAAAAGAGAAAGGTTTCCCCCAAGAGTTTTTAGGAGGGCACCGTGCCCTTCCGCTTTTAAGCTAACCTTCGACCCCTGTCCTTGAAACGTCATTCTTTCGTTTCAATCATTTATCCACAAGAATCTGATTAGAATATATCTGAATGTTTTTTGTATTACATTTAAAACTAAACATCAAAAAGCTTTTTAATATTTTAAAAATAATTACTATCGAGAACACTTGAACTTTAGTAAAAGAAGCACCTTTTTCATTCAACAAAACTTCTCTACCCTTTTATCCCTTTTACCTGAAAGCGCACTGCCCCTTTTTTGGTCTGGAGGAAACACTAGTTCTCTCTGGGCATTTTTTTCTGAAATTGAAATCAATTTTTGGCTATAGTGCAAATAAAAGGGTTACAAAGCTCTCCCATGAACATTTCTATTAGTGAAATTCTAAACTATCTTTAGTGACTTTAAGGGAATGCCTAAGGTTCGAAGACTGGCAATTTTTCAATATTTAAGGGGGTCCGGGAAACAAAATGTGTCAAATTTTGCATTTTATTATTTTTTTTTATCATTTAAAAAACTCTTTTTCTGCTTAAAAAGGCGTTTGAATCTTGTTTCTTTCTCAATTAGAACGAAAGATATAATTATTTTTGTTGCATTCTTTCAACTAATATTATATTTAACTTTAAAACTTTAAACACGTTTCTCTCCATGATGCAATTTTTCCCGATTTTTCGCATTCAAACTCTTATAAATCAAGAACTGATAAAGATAAAGTAATGAAATTTGGAGCATATCTTTTTCAAACAGTTTACTTTGATTTTTATACGGTGAATTTAAAAAAAAACGTTGCTTCAAAAATATGATTTTTTTTTAAAAAAGTATGTTTGAATTTTTGAAATTTTCCTTCAATTATTTTCTATTTTTATGCATATTAATATTTTTTAAATCGTCGAATAAAAATTAAAACTTAACTATTTGTGCATTGTTTTTTGAAAAATAATTGAAAATTAACCAAGAATATTTTGAGTTTTAGCAATTTAAAGCAACTCCATTTTTTTAGAAAACAATAACTAAATTTAAATAATGTTTTTTAATATTTATGTTATGATTTGGTGAATCAAACTGATGGTGAATCAGTGCAAAAAATTTCAAAACTCTAAATTGTTTAATACCATTTTTTTTTTCAAAATGTGTCCCGGACCACCTTAAATCTGTAATACACAATTTTCTTCTTGGGACTTGATGCAAAAACCAAGAACCATGTAAGTCCAGACTCACTCATTTTTGGTAAGACCAATAAATAACACTAGTGTACGATCGAAAGGCTAATATCTTTCGCTCATTATTTACTACAAAGTAGAGGTCTAATCTTACATATGTGACCCGTTGTTGCACCAATCGGAACAACCAATTCTCCACATGCAAAATTTAATTTTTAACAAAGGAAAAGTTTGGACTTAACTCGTTCCCGCATCAAAGTCCTCAATTGTAGACTTAACACTATAGAGACTTTAGGACTACAAAGGGACCTATCTCATTCCTGAAAAACCATAGGGACCCAGCGTTGCCGAATGCTCCGCATTTTGCTGAGTTACTGCAGAAAAATGGCGAAACTCAGCGGCTCCGCAAAGAAGTTCTTCTGCTCCACCATTCCCTGCCGAAGTTTTTCAGCTTAAATTTTGCTATTTCATCATAACAAACATGTAAATATAGAAAATTAAAAATGCTTATACTCAAAGATTGAAATTGTGTATAAAACTGTTTTATTAATTTAGAAATAATTATTTTCATACTAGTGCTTACAATAATTATTAAAGCTCTAAAAAAATCAGATAAGTGGTTTTAGTTAGTTTTATTGATTTTTATACAAAATTCCGAACTGCTCCGCAAAATTTTAAATTGCTCCTCAAAATCTGCACAGATGCTCCTCAAATTGTTTCTCCAAGGTTGGCAACCCTGGGACTCCGTTAAGTCTAAGTCTGGCCCTGATTACATCAAATGTTGCTCAAGAAAAAAAGAAAGAAAAAAATTCTTGCCCCCCCCCCCCTGCTTCCCCTGGAACTCAGGCCTAAATCCACCTATTTTCAGGAACTCGCCCTTCTAAGTTGAAATTTTGTCCTGTTTCAGATTCAGTTTATCGTAGTCCAGACTTGCTTTCCCGATGCGATTTTGAGATGAAAATACTCGTATAGCGATAAATTACATTAGACTAATGAAATCGATTGCCAATTGACAGCATTTAGTTGAATCTGCCTCAATCAGTGAATACTGGGCCAGGGGTGTGTACAGAAATTTTTGAGACCCGTCACAAATGACTTTTACGGGCCCTCCTCCATTTTGTTTACCACTACGTCCCTACTGTATGTTTCACCCCTCATTTAAAAAATCTCGGGCCCCCTTCAGGCTCGGAACTGAGCTAACAAATGTTAATTCCCCCCCTCCCCCCCAACCTTGTGCATGCCGCTGCTCATGTATCAACACCATAAAACTTAGCCCACGCATTTATAGCAGGGCCAGGGTGGTGCAGGCCAATTGTTTTTAATAGACGTACTAATATAAGATTTTGAAAGCTCTTTTTTCGTCTCCGGGCCCTTTTTCAGGCCGCGTCGGTCCCTAATTTCTCTGGCCCCCTCCCGTTTCCTCAATGTGGTAGCCAAGGACCCCAGAGCTCTAAAAACTAGAGAGAAAGTTGACAGAGAGGAAAGCATTCGCACCTGTGGACTATTTACTTTGGCCCCTGGGGGGGGGGGGCTAAGGATGGAAGAAAAATAAACATGCTCCCAAACACTTTTTTCCCATAGAGTGAACAAATTTGATTTCTTCTTCTTTTTTTATGCTTTAGAAAATGTTAGATGTGAATTACATGTATTAAGTTCAATAAAAAATTGCTTAAAGTGGCCCACTCGGCGGTTGGCCCAGTTGGGGATCCCCGACTAGCCGACCTGGCCAGTCCGCCCCTGCCCATGCTACTCGTTGCTTAAAAAAGTAAAAACACAATGCAATCCAGAAGAAGAATCAATTATAATCTCAGAAACTGGCTGAAGTTAAGCTTCAAGGCTTATTAGACCATATTGCTTCACGTCTCTGCAAATATTTGGAAGACGTATTAAAAGCTCGAATTGATATCAAAATGGGGTCGTGATGGCTCTCAGCAATCACAATTAAAGCAAACATTTCAAAACATGAGCGACAGCAATGCCAATATTTTCCAGAGCTCCTGTGTGCCTTTAAAACTACTTTCAAGAGTAGGAGAAAAACAAGAAAGTCATCTGGCAAAACCCAACCCCCTCCTCAACAAGATTCTGTAGACTTATTCGCATCCGCTTTGTACATGAAACTTCTGATATTACAAACGAAGAAATTCAGTACGTTGAGGGTCAGATTGGTACGTTAAACGAAACGAAAGTAACAACTGATGGTGGGATCCAAATAACTATTAGACACTATGCTGCTGACAATGGTTGATGGGAAGGTATGCAATGTTGCAACAGGAACAACTTCTACAATGAGATGTTACATTTATGGACTCACATCCAAAGACTTTAATAAGTTTGATAAAAGTTTTCCAGAAAATTCTGAGGCTTTAACTTTTGGTTTATCAGTTTTACATACGCGTATATGGTTCTTCGAGTCGATCCTACATTTATCGTACAAAATTCCAATTCAAAAATGGCAAGCTAGAAGTGAAGAGGAGAAAAAAAATTGTTAAAGATACCAAGCAGAAAATCCAAACAGAGTTCAAAGACGAACTGGGATTCGTTGACGTCCCAAAACAAGGCTTTGGAACATCAAATGATGGGAACACAGCTAGGTGTTTTTTTACGAATCCAGAAGTAGCTTCACGAATCACGAGAGTGAACTTAGAACTCATAGAAAGATTCAAAGTGATCTTCGAAGCAATTTCAAGTGGGCACTATATTGACGAACAGCGGTTTCAAGCATATGCGGATAAGACAGCAAGATTGTATGTAAAGCTCTACAATTGGTACCCCATGACTCCAACAATGCATAAAATTTTAATTTATGGAGCCATTGTAATTAAAGAAGCAATTTTACCCATTGGCCAGGTGTCAGGAGAAGCTGCCGAATCCAGAAACAAGCATTTTAGGCTATACCGTACAAAGTACTCCAGAAAATTCAACAGAGAAGTTTGTAACAGAGACGTTCTGAATCAACATCTTTTAAGCAGTGATCCTTTCATTAGTTCCTGCAGTCAAAAACAAAGGAAAAAGAGTAAACCATTCAGCAGCGA
This sequence comes from Uloborus diversus, assembly GCF_026930045.1. Classification (NCBI taxonomy): domain Eukaryota; kingdom Metazoa; phylum Arthropoda; class Arachnida; order Araneae; family Uloboridae; genus Uloborus; species Uloborus diversus. Next base: position 61,129 of record NW_026558682.1, on the reverse strand, counting down.
GACGTTAAAACTTCTTCTTCCAGAGATGCCTAATGGTGGACCTTCTACAGAAAACCAAGAAGGCAGTGACAAAGATACGAGCTCTGAAGAATCAGACTAAAAAATTTTACCTGCTGTCGTCATTGAAAAAAGTGAGTCAATTTGGATTAATATTTGATGCAAATTTTGAGTGTGTGTACATATGTGTATTCATATGTATATATAGAAAAATTAGAGTCACCACATGGGCCCGAGGGGGGGGGGGCTTCAAAGGGTCGGTTGACACCGTTCTTTCTGATGGGAAACAACTAAAATTGGTTTAAGTGTTTATGAAAAATATAAATATTTCAATGCTGAAAAGGTCCCTTAATCATATGTAATATTTTAAATTTCAGCTGAAAATAGAGCACAATATTGTGGGAAGAGGATGGTTATAAAGGGGTCATGGGCAAATTTTACTCAAAATTCATGTCTTTTCAGATAAACTTAAGTTAGCTATATAAATAAGAATGAGTTTTTTTCTGAAAATCGTATAAACTTCATTCTTAGTATCAAGTTTATAAGATCCACAATTTATGTCTATATATTTTTTTGTGCGTGTGTGTGTGTGTGGGGGGGGGGGGGTACCAAATTACCACTTGTGTTAGGCATGCGCCATTGATATTATATATTCTGTATATAATAATTATATACAGAAATATAATTATTATATGTGTGTGTGTGAAAGTCAAAGAAGCCTTTGAATATTCCTTTTCTAATCTTTTTACATTTTTAACTTGTGAGTTCATTTACTTTTTTCTATGAAAAAGAGGTTCCTTGTTACCCCAAAACACTTGTCTTCAATTCTCATAGCTTTTTATGCATGGTTTAACTTAAGTGAGTGATTGAAATCGAACGACTAAATATTTTATTGATTTTCTTGTTTTCTTTTTTTTTTTTAGAATCCAATTTGTACTTAGCACATAATACTAGTTTTTTTTTTTTTTTTTTTTGAACCATGCACTTAATTATTTTTTTACAGGAAAAGATGTGAAAAAATACATTGCATCTCATGCTTTCTTCCACTTGTCCAGGCATTTTTGGCAAGCAGCCAACTGCTTCATCCAATTCGGAACAAGCGAAAATATTTGAAAATTTTTATTTCAACTTTTTTTTTTTAAATCTTTATGAATCAATGAATCAAGATAAGTTCACCATTTTTGCTTTAAATGAAGGTCAAGTGTTTATATTATTTCCTTGAAAAGTTTCACAGCCATAACATCATTCGGATCTTGGATGCAGGAATTTTAGTTTACATTGATTGAATAATTGAAAAAAGTCGAAAAAGTGACCTCTCTTTGTAAATTCCTGGAAATTCGATAAATTACGTTAGAATTTCAAACAAATAAGATTTTTGAAGAAAATTATTTTTTCTATCTAGTGATGCATTGTTTTTTTTTTTTTTGAGCTTAACGAGGAGCATTTTTACAGTCGTAAACATGCAAAAGTCTAAAACGTAGATAAAACATTAAATATATTTTTTTCTAATTAAAATTTAAAACATCGAACTTCAAGTTGTAACATCTGACCTTTCTGACAACTTGTATACCAAGTTTCGTGTCTGTAAGTGGGATAGCTTCGCTGTAAAGTGCACCAACACACAGAAGGGTATAGCTATCAGAGAGTTTTGGCCAGGATTTTCAATCATATACTCCAATGTGCGCCGGTGGGGAGGGGGGATGTCCGATTGCGAACAAAAGCTGCCCGATATGAATACTTGAATATCAACGGACTTCTATGCAAAATTTTACAAAAAGCTGACGTAAACTGGATTTGCATAAGGAAAACCTTCATGGGGTGTTTTTACACCCAACCTTCTAGATAAGCAAAAAACTCCCTATAAAAATTCCTAAGCATCAAAGAACCGCTGTGCCAAATTTGGCAAAGATCCGACGAAGATTGTGGATTCATAAAAGGAAACCCCCGGTGGAGGGGGAGGACGGTTCCGATTGTGAACGAAAACTGCCCAATGTGAATTCTTGAGTATCAAAGGACTTCTCTGCCATATTTGGCAAAAATCTGACATCAACTGAATTTGCATTAATAAAATCGTTATTTGATTAATTATAATTTTTAATACATTAAAAATTGTTTTTTAACGATATGCACATTTTTTAATATTTATTTTATAAATGTAATTAATTTTTTTTCAGTAGATCCAATTCAGAATCCATATTATTAGGAAAATTAATTATCTCATCAATGTCATTATTTCACAAGCAATTTGACCGAAAAACAAATAAGAAAATTTCTTCACTTTTTCAAGTCTGGTATTTAATGACGACTTTTAAACTGAAGTCAAAAAATACCAAACAAAAGAGCTGCAATGAAATACCGAAGTAACGTAAAACGTGGTACTTACGTGGTCACGTACTTACACGGTTTATGCGTGGTACTTACATAAAAACCCTATTTTCGTGCATGCATAAAAATTTCCCTCAATTCCGAAGGTCTGGCGACAAGAGAAATAAAAGAAGTTTCAGTTTCCAGTTTGGGGCTGCCAAGATAGCAAGATTTATCATCCTTTCAATGGTGCCGTGTTATGAAGAGAATATTTTTCCTACTTATTTCGGAATTAAAGTTATGTTCGTTCAGAACTGAAAGAGATGAGTTGTGCTCCATCTAGTTGCATTAAGATGCTCTCTTAACCAATACACATTCACTTTTAGAAGCCCACAAGAGGTCATGTCAGCTTTGTCAGAAACTAGGAGTGCGGTCCTTGGAAGGGCCCCGCTCTGAATCGCAGTAGTATAAGTTTTGAAAATTTCATAGGGGGAGGGGATCCGGAGACCAAACTGACAAAGGGGCCCACATTTACCATCGGCGGCATTGTTACTTTTTCCCTTTTACTATAATTCAAAATTAAATAACTGTTTGAAGAATGCAGATAATATCTTGAAATTTCAAACACTCACCCATCACACAGAGCTATGAAAGATTATGTACTTTTAAGTCAGTATTTTAATTTCTCCGTAATTAAGTCCCCTATTTTCTTTTCAAAAGATATATCAGACGGAAGGAAATCTAAATATCGCTATCGTGGTAGTAGATATATATCGATATATGAAGGTATGTCGCCCAGCCCTAATGTATACGAATTTTATTAGGAACATACCCAATTTTTTTAGCCATTTTTAAATGCCCCTAAAACAATTTTAGAACATTTCTTAACTAAATATTAGTTTCTTACGTAAGCAGAATTTTTACTGTATTTTTCAAAAAAGCTGCATTATTCAACAGAAATACTGCAACGATGCACAAAATCAATGATCAATGGGAGAGGAAGGCATAAAATAAAATAGTACGGTATGTACAGTACATAGTAGTAATAAAACCCTGCACTATGATAGTACTGTACAGTAGATACAAAGCTTATATTTATAACTTAAAAATAGAGAGGCGCGGGTTTGATTCCTGCCTACTGCCCTGGGTGTTCTTCTAATTTCTTTGTATTGTAATAAATCTGAATTGTACTATCTGTCTTATGTTTCTGAGCAAAAGTCGGACTTTCACCTAAATGGGGCTCAGTCAAACGGAAGCCGCTAATATTAGCCTCAAAAAGGGATAAACGCCTTCGTTATCCATCACCTTGGGTGCTGCAAGGGGCATCAGAAACAACAAAATAACTTAAAAACTGAAGATGATTTATGCTGAGCAATCAGATCATCTGTCAGTCTTATTTGTTTTTGAACAGTACAGTACCTTTATTTTTATAGCGTTTCACTCCCTTTTCCAGAATCATTATAATCTACAAAACAAGAGCAGCTTCCAAATTTGTACTGTTTGCATTTTGCTTAGATACTACTCTGCTAGCTTCATATTGAAAATAAGTTCTATGCTTTTACGGATTGACTTTTTTAAAACTTTTAATTGCATGTATGGAAGATTCACTCCTACAAAATTGTTGTACTACCTTCAATCTACTTTTCAGTTGTTCAAGCGTATCAAGAATCTTTGCCTTTCTTAAAATTGTCACTAACTTTCTTCTTTCCATCTTCAATCTTTAGTGTGCTTAGGTGGCAAAATATTTCATCACTTTCATATTTAGGATTTAAAAAATAAGAGAAAACTGTGGAGTGGTTATTTGTACACACTAACAAAGATGTTTAGACTAGTGCGGCGTGGGAACTTGAAGTTCACAAAACCAATATTTAGTAGTCTATAACAAATCCGACTCGTAACACCACGATCCCTTTCCAAATATTTTTGTGTTGCAAGCAAGAAATTCGCATTGGCTCTAAAATTCATTACTCGTGAAAAACTCATGTTATAGCCATTTCACGTAAGTCAAATCACGTTGTAGTGGGAATCGACTGGATGTATATAACATTGATTGAAAATTTATGAGCCAGTTTAAAATTATTACAGTAAATTGTACTGAAATGTTTGTTTCTTTTCATGTTGCTAATCATTTAAAAAGAAAAAAAATCTTTTTTTTTTCCAGTTTGCCACTGGATCTTACGATCAGATGTTAAAAATATGGTCGGCTGGTATGTATTTCAATTTTGCATTTTAATTCACAAAATTTAATATTTTTATTTTACGGGCTTAGAGAAGGTGCCACAGTGAAAGTGCTGAAAAGAATGTCCACTCTTTCATTGGGCACAAATTATTTTCCCGGATGGATTCTTGAAGTTCATTTTTAACGGTATGCAGAGTTCAAATACATAAAAAATATCCGATATTTTGTTATATATCTGACATTTTGATGCATATAGGATATTTTCAATCAGCGCAAACTAAAGTCTTTGAATAGTAACTGTATCCTCAAATCACTTTATTTTCTTATATCATTATTATAATATATTGGTAGACTTAAAACTAATGTTTCTTTCATTATTTGTAATATACATTTTATGTAAAAATGTATGTAGGTACCTAAATAGTTTTTATGAATGATATTTATAATTACAGTAAAACCCCTCCTAACGGACACCCCACTTATGTGGACGATTTTTAATTCCCCGATTCGAAAGCAAATAACATTAGAAAACCCGTCCTGAGGACACCCCTCCATTGTGGAAAAAAAAAAAATTGTCCCGTTAGTGTCCGCATTCAAGGTGTTTTACTGTATTTGTGAAATGTGTGTTCCCAAGTAGTCTTTAATTGATTTTTTTTTTCTAAATCATGCTGTATAGCAGCACCCACTAGAGATACTTGCACCATCTCTTGCCCTAAATCAGGAGAGGTTCACCTATCATTTGTACTGGTTACTTTATGTCCAGATTTTTCAGTTTGCCACTTACATCCCTTTGCTTCTCACTGCCCCATGTGTTAACTACTTGAATATCTATGCTAAGTTTGATCAATTATTTCTTAAAATGGCTTTTTTTTTCTTGATAATATATTGGCAGTTAAGAGCAGAGTTTATGATAGAAATGCAATGTAAGAAAAAATATTTGGTAATGCTTTTTTCTCATCAATTTTTCCTATACCTTCAAAAAAAAAAAAAATGTATACAGTATTTTTAAGTTATCTGGTTTTGTCCATACCTATTTATTTGTGTTGCACAGATTTTTTTTTTCTTTCTAATTTTGTTTTCTTGTTTAGATGATGAAAGTGAAAATGCTGGTGGAGATGATGATAAGAAAAGGTTCAAATCAGATTCTCTGAAAACAAAAGTGAAGGTAAATGTGATCAATTGTAATGTTTAAAAAATATTTTTCTGTTATTAATTATTTAAGTTCTTACTTACTGCTTTGTAAAATCTACATTAAGCAGGCTTTCAGTAAAATAGAAAAAAAAATCCTATCTTAGATTAATGCATAGATTCATAGTTCATTGTCACTCATTAATTATTACGTTGACAAAAGGAAATGTTGAAATCCTCTGATACAAATATCTTTGATATTCAAACTATGTATGTATCAAAAGCACTTCATGATTATCTACAAAATGAGTTACAAGTAAGAAATTCAAATTTTCAATTAATAATCTGAAAAACTAATGAACATTCTACTGTGAGTCTAATATAGAATTAGTAATAATTTAAGCTGTTTAAATAGTATATTGCATTACAAAACAGTTCAATTATTTATTTACTTTTGAAATTTTCATGTTTGATCCATTTAGTTGTCACTTCATCTGGATTTATGAGGCTGGGACATATTTTAACAAAATTTTTTGTCATTAAATGTTTTCCATTTATGACAGGAAACAACAGTTACTCTTAAAGAAAAATATTAAGGATAGTTATATTGTTATTGCTGATTATCACAGTGCGGTATTTTGATTAACTTGAATCATGTAAGTTGACTTTGAGCCAATTCATTCTTTCGACTTTTCTTGATAATAAAAAATACTAGAAAATTGTACTCTCCTGACAAAGCTAAGAAAAATGCTTTCTATTCTTTATTTTCAAAATAAATAAATAAATAAAAAGTTAGCAATATTCTACATAACTAACTGCATCATTACTGTTTGGAAGCTATTTTTTGAAGCTGTTGAAATTTCTCTTCTGACACTGTAATGTTCTATGAAAAAAGAAAATGAAAGAAATCTCGTAATGTACTGAAGTGAAAATGGGGAGTTTTTAAAACTCAAAAATTTTATATTTCTGGTTTAAAGTTGTACTACTTTTAATAAAATTTATTTGGCGTCTTATTTCTAATGTCATTTAAAATAATCATAAATGGCAGGGTAACTTTGAACCAAGCTAATACAGTTGGCTCTCTGTTTAACGACACTCTATTTAACGACGTTCTCTATTTAACGACGGCTTTTCATGGCCTACTATAGTGTTAAAAGCATTCTACTTAAGGACGATTTCCACTTAAGGACGATTTTTTGTGCTCCCTTGAAAGTCGTTAAACAGAGAGCCAACTGTATTAGATTTCATAATTTTTATCTCTTAATTTTGGATAAATATACAATGCTTTAAGTGTTTCTTCTTTTTTATGTCAACAAATACATTAAAGCTATATACAGTCAACTCTCAATAATACAAAGTCCCAATAGACCAGCTAAAACCTTTGAGTTATTGGAAGTTCCCCTCCTAGTCTTTTTAAGAATACAAGTTGTCTATAATAGAAAGGCTTAAAACTCACAGTTTGGATTAAATTAGTTATTAGTACTGCATAAAAATATGTTTACAGAAAAAAAGTTATCTTTGACTACTTATTTTTGTTTCTTTAATCACATCTTAAAAATTCGTTAACTTTGTGATCAATTCAATAGCAACTTATCCACAGTTGCAGAATTTTCCAGGTAACATCAATGTTGATGAAATCTTTCTACCCAGCCCACATCAGCAAAGTTTTTCTCGAGGAGGAAGATGAATATTGTTAAGAAGCACCATTTCAAATAAATTCTCCCCTCAGCTGTTAAGCAAAGCAATATGTAAAAGGAAAAATGTACTTCTCTTTTTTCTTTTCTGGCTGTATTTTAATGCAAGAAATGAAAATGAAACTTTCTAAAAACTTTGACTTACGAAACGTACATTTAGAACAAACTTTGTTTTAAAAACACTCAATTTTTTTTGAGACCCAATGAAAACTGAGATTAAGAAATATTTAGGCTATTGCGAGTTGACTGTCTGTAAGACGCAGGTTTCAATAGAGATATTGTAGATCAAACTTGCCCTGAATAGCTGCACTGAAAATATGACTAATTGCAGGTTACCCCACCTTGCTAAACATGGTTATTAAATATTCAGCCCTACATATTTTCAGAAAAAATAGCTTGAATTGCACAATATGTATTGGAAAGTACAGTTGGCTCTCTGTTTAACGACGGCTTTTCCCGGTCCCAGATGGTCCACTATAATGTTAAAAGCATTCTATTTAAAGACGCTTTCTACTTAAGGACGATTTTTTGTGGTCCCTTGAAAGTCGTTAAATAGAGAGCCAACTGTAGTTAATTTATATATCGCTGACATTTTTGTTTCATTTCTAGACTCCTTTAATGACATTGAGCGGTCACACAGATGGAGTGAGCGGCATACAGTGGACTGACACAAGTGAAGTTAGCACCTGTGGTTTAGATTGCACTCTTAAGATTTGGGATGTTGAACTTGGTGGACTGAAAAGTCAACTGGTAATTATATTTTATACATTTGTGACACAAACGTAATTATCCTTTACGTATTAACTTTTGTGTCAGAAGATCACATGAAGATTGAACTGGTCAAGTTCAAAATTGGAAATATTCCAACATGGAGTTCAGTGTTGAAATATTCATGAAAATAAATAAATAAATAAATAACTATTTAATTCACATATGAATCCAAATTATTCATTTTCATCATTGCATGTTTCTTCATAAATATTTGAAAATATTAGCACTGAATTCAAGAACAATTAAAATGTTTATTTTTTAGCAAAAAGTTAATCAAGTTAGGGACAATGTTTGCAATTCACAAACAGCATTAATATAAGATTTATAGTGTCAATACATTTATAGCTATTTGTACAATTTAAACATTTTTTAATTGTCTTATTTGTTTATGTGAAATCAAGAGTGGGAAAATTTGAAATTTGGACTTGAACCCTCTTAACATGGAGATAAATAAAACTAATTTAATAAAGGCTGTAGCCGGGTTTCTATGTTAAATCTGCCCTTGCGGCTTTTTCGACTTGCACTTGAGGGATCATTTTGGTGTTGAATAAAAATGATTTAACCAAATTTTTTGCTCTTTTTCTCAAACAATCTTCGAGTCTTCGAAAAAAATGTTTTTTCGGTTTAATTTTTTTAAAATAAAATTCAAAATTACTGAATGGTAATTTTTTTCCCTTATTCTTAGGAGTAAAATACATAAAAAATTATTATAGTCGTAATTTTAAAACAAAAAGCCGATTTTTGTAATTAGTATAGGTCTCCCAAAAAATTATTTTAAATAAAGTAATTGTAAAACAACTGAAAACCAAAGTTCTAAAAATTATTTTTTTTTTAAACAAGAAAAAAAATAATGAGCTGAAGAGAAGCAGTTAATAGTTGCTAAGAGTAAAAGAAAGAAAAAAAAGTAGTATTAATTGGCATTTTAGATTAATGAATGCATACAAATTCTTCTTCAATTAACGTGAGAGAATCACAAGGCTAATCTTTTTAAGGTTGGTTTAGTTTAAACATTTACTTCTAGAATTCAGTCACTGAGGGTGATGAAAAAGATAAGTGAACATACACTTTGTGCGTTTTTAATTTCAGGAGCATTTGTTTGATTTTATCAATGCAACAGCACCAAATTTTTTAGTTTTCCTCAAATGGTAAAAATTAAATATTTCTTAGGACGGTACATGTCTATTTTTGCTATCGTAATTATAATAAGTGCACAAAAAAAAAAAAAAAAAAAAATTGTTGTGATCTGTATAATGACATCCTACTAAATGAATTATATGCTTGTTAAAACTTTTTTTCTCTTCCAGAATGGTTCAAAAGCTTTTCTCGCCATTTCATATTCACCTATATCAAGATTAATTGTGTCAGGATCCTCTGATCGCCATGTTAGGTTGTGGGATTCTAGATCAAAAGGTATTTTTCTTTTTGCACTTCCTATATTCTGTGAAACCTCCCTAAAAAGACCACCCACTCGACCACAAAAAAGTGGTGGTTTTCTGAATAGAGTAAAATGTAAAGCTATTGCATACCGCAAGTTATGAAATCAATTTAACATATTTCATATCCATATATATATATATATAAATGTATATTTTAAAGAACATTGAAGTTTTCTTCCATTTTTACCAATCTTTATTTCTAAACATTCTTTGATCATGCAATATACGGATAGCCCGGTTATGCCACCCAGAGACTGCAGTTTTGTCCTTCATATGGACACATCAGTCTGTGATGGACAGTTCAATGAGATATATTCCAGACTGATGACTCCATAACAAGGACAAAGCTGCTGTCTCTGGGTGGCATAACCGGGCTGTTGGTATATTCAAGTAGATTGATAGGTCAATGTTCAAAATTTTTACCAAGGCTATATAATTTGTTGTTTTGTTAAATAGAATGAAACCTCTCGAACTGGCTACCCTTGTTTAGCAGCTGGTTTCCCAGAGCACGAAATTTTTGGCTTATTCTTATAAATGTTAAATCAGCCCTTAAGAGCGGCCACTCAAACCCTTCTGAGTGCCAGGGTAGTAGCAAGTCTGGGCTCCAAAATAGACTGGCGTCTACTCTACCATTTCAGTTATTTTTTTGACCTGTATCCTTTCATTAAGTGAACAGGTAGGTGTTCTCTGTGTTTTTGTAGTGCTGGGTGTGTGTTTGGGGGATTGATCATTTTAGTAATCTATGAGGACTGATATATTTTTCAAAGAAAGAAAACAATAATATTTAGCTTTAGGGTAGATTTAAATTTTGACATTTTTATTTGTTGATTCATGATTGTAAAAAAAAAAAAAAAATTTTGATCTTTAGGGGGTTTTTTGGATTTAGATGATGAAGTTTTTAACATTATTTGTGATAAATAAAAATTGGTTTTCAAAGGAGCAAATTTTAGAGAAAATTGATGATATCATCCCTAATTCGACAGCCATAGCTGCTAACTCAATTCAGGATTTACTTTAACAAGTTAAAATTAAATTTGAAAAGAAAAAGCAGTTTCTGTAATATACAGATGTAAACATACAGTTGTAAACAAATGCAAACTTCTTTTTGAAAAAAGAAAAGAGAAATCTTGGGAAAAAAAAACTTTTTTACTCTTTAATTTCTTAAAAAATCATTTTAAAGTGTTGAATTATAACATTAGTTGTCTTGTGCGAGTTAAATAACGAAAACCCTTAAGAGCAGTCACCCACCCCCTCTGAGCAGCCACATTTTCACGGAACGGCCACTCGGAGAGGTTTGTTGTATTTATTATTGTTACATTCATGTCGGATTTTGTTCCTTTCATTGCATTCAATTATTAATGAATTTTATTTTCTTTAGATGGTGCCCTGGTTAAATCTTCATTTTCCTCTCATAATTTATGGGTAACATCTGTAAAATGGTCACCATCTGATGAATACCAGTTCATATCAGGATCTATGGATTCTCTGGTCAAATTATGGGACACAAGAAGGTTGGTTTTTCAAGTGTTTATTTTTATTCCAGGTTGTCCTTTTTTCGATTCTTTACTTGAGTTTAACTTTTTTTGTGCAAGGAAAAGATATTATTCAAAAAGTTGAAAATAAGTATATAATAATATTGAAAATAAGTAAATAGTTTCACAAAATTAAAAAAAAAAAAAGATCTAAATATTTAGTCTTTGAGAGGAAAAAAACTGTGAAATGTGGTTATTTATCCAGAATAATAAGGATGATTTACGCATTATAATGGAGCATCAATTTTAAAAATCACGTAACAAGCCTCGATTTTTACAACAGGATTTAAAACCAACATTTAAAGTTAACCTAATTCCTTATTTGCTTGAGCTATTGCTTTGCAATTTTGATTTATGAGTTCTTGATGCCTTATTGCAGTCTTGGGTTGGGTTTACGGATTTCTAGATTCCACTATCAACTATCCGCAAAATTCGCGAATCTAGTTTAGGATAACCCTTTGAAGTTTGTTTTTGTAAACCTTTTCCCAAGTTATAGATAAGTAATATGGTGTTTTTTAAGAAACCGTTCATATTCTTTTAGGTATTTCAAAGGAATGCTTAGTTTTTCAAAAATTGCCAAAAATGCGTATTTTTTTTAAATGGCGGGAAAATCGGCAAAATGTAGCCGGTTTTTTGGTTGTACACTGGTTTTGGTTGTGTTGGAACACTGTAGTGGTTCAGGGGAGATGAGAGGACATGTCAACCTAGTCGTAAAATAGGGGCCTTGTCCTTTGGAGGTCTGGTTAGGGATCAAAGTAGCATTAGTTTTATAAGTTTTATGTAGGGGGGGGGCGGGGCTTTGTTCTTGGCCGTTTTGAAGTAGTTAAAAAAAAAGATGATTAAACAACGCATGAATTGTCCAAATTTGCAAAAAACTACAGACATGTGAATCGGATTTGCATTTTATGTGTTGTTTAATTTATCTTATCTTTCATCTCTAGGATATTTGTTTTTTACTTTCTTCTATGTCTAATACATAGAAGAAAGTATTGGTTTCATGCACATTTTGACGGATTTGAACGTTTTGAGGTGTGCCGAGTCTATTTCGACCATTTTTGGAAAATATCTGTGTGTAACCGGTTTTTTGTGGCCGCTCTACAGCAAAAACTACCGCATGAAATCCCACAAAATTTGGTGCCCCTATGTGAACTTGTGCCCATTGGTTTTTGGTGCAAATTCCTCCAAGGGGGTGGAGCAATAGAACATTTTTTGAGTTATGAGTGCCTGTATTCCCCATGATGTAACTGGCAGAATCAAACAAAATTTGGTCTATATGTTGCCCTTAACCTTAACGTGTACAGTAGGGTGGTCCAAAAAAGGCCCTTTTTAAAAAAATCCTGATTTTTATTGGTCCTACCCCCTTATTTGGTTCCATCTGAAGAAAAAATAATTATTGTGAAGTTTAAGCTCATAATTTTAACATTTAGAGGTAGCTCAACAGCCTCAAAGTTTCGAGTTTTACCATTTTATGCCACATATGCAGATAGAAATGAAATTGACACTAGGAAAAGTATGTAATTTATTTAATTGAAATTGCCAGCATTTTGTAAGTTAAAAATAGTTACATAATAATAGTATTTTAACAGTTATGTATATGACTTTCCTTAGTACACATTACAAACTCTGCTTTTTACATCCGGGATAAGCTCGTCAATGTTCTGCGACAACTTGCAACAAGAATTGAAATTGTTCTTCATTGCGTGTCATTTTTCTATTACTCTTTTATAAGGGATATACCCCTTTCAGCATTATCATTAACCACTGAAATTCCTTGAATAATCCTTTTTGCTTTCTCAAAATCCTCCTAAAGCTCCCAGATTTCTGGATCTGCGTGAATGAAGGTATCAGGTAAACCCATGCTTTGAAAAAATTAAATTGACCCCTTTGTCACAAGTTCTTCAAATTTCATATCCATAAAATGTTTTAGCAAAATCTTAGGGTGCTCCACCACTCCTGTTTACTTCATTCATTGCCTTCACCATCTGTCTTTTAATGCAGTGTGGCACTTTATTGGCAAAAAGGGCTAATGCCACGAGCTCTTCTGACAAATACCACAGGTGATTGGCAAATTTCGGCGTTGCAGTTTTGCTTGTCTTCATCAATCTTTTTATACTTCAATAAAGATTTCATTAAAATCGTTATACAGTGCATTTTGAGGCATAGAAGCAGTCATCCAAGCCTTTAAATACACACGTACAATAAATATGCATATTTTTTGCAATCCCTTTTCTTCTATTGACGTGACGATAAATTGACAGCTAAACATCCATATTTTGAAACAATACAAAATTTTGGACATCCATCTAGCATGATGCATAGCCCCAGGTGCTAAATTTGATACCATGTGGAGGAGCTTTACCGAGAAATATTAAGCATAGTTCAAGACATTCTTGATAATCATCTCTCGCTTGCGTGTCATGATCGTTTAAAAAGAGGTACGTCTGGTGCGGAAGAAAAACCCAAACATTTATTAAACACTGCACCAATAATTAATTCTATAATGTGATGTCGACGTGGAAAATATAGTAACCTCTTCTTTAGTTTTTGATCTAGTAAAACACGGGTACCCTTGCTTTCCCCGGTATTGACACTCGTTGTGTTAAAGCACATTGCAGAAACTTTGTCAGTTAGGCCAGGGGCGGCAAATAGGGGGAGCAAGAGGGGGCGGTTCAACCCCCAAATATTTTGCGCAAAATATTAAGAAATCGGGAAATTCAATTCCCATAACGCGCGAATCAGTGATCATATGCAATAATTAAAAAAAAAAAAAAATCTGCAGACGATCTTTAGTAAAAGTTGATGAAATTCGAGACCTGTCTAGACACGAGCAACTGTTTTTCGATATTTAGGGTAATAACTTAGAAATTCATGAATCATTTTCAGAACTTCCAGAATAAAAAACTGATGGAGAATAAGTTTGTTTCAACTGAAGAAGAAATTTCCTCATATGGGTTAAATGCCTCATACTTTTAAGTTCAGAGTTAAGATAATGCTTCTGCTTCTAATGTAAAAGGGCAGTGCACAGGTGTGACTGGCCCGATTTTTACGAGAAGTTCCTTGGTATTTTAAGTTCATTATTGCGATTATATTTAAAATGTACGTGCAGTTAGTGAGTGAACATTGATTCCTTCTGTTAAGAGGCATATTTGAGCAATTCAATACATTGTATACTTTCATGGAAACTTCTTACAAAAGACACGCTATTTTTGAAAAAAAATCGTGCATCAACAAGTACTTTTGTTGGGTTTACTTTTGTATTTCTTTAACTGAGAGGTACAAAATGGTATTCAAAAGTTAAAGCTAGAACTCTTGATTGAGCTCCTATTATATATATATATATAAGAGTTTTTTGTTAATTTGGAATTATTAGACCCATTTAAAAAAGTGACAAAAATTCACATGATGATGCAAAGTCCTATGTTTGGCTCAATATTTTGTATCAAATAATAGATTCATTCAGTTTCTAATGAAATTAACACAAGATTTAGTGATAAATCTAAGTTCAATATTATATGTGCAGGTTATTGAACAAGATAAATAAAATATTTCAGTTACATGTAAAAGTTGTTGAACGAAGCAAAAAGAATTGTTTTGTGAAGAGCCAGTGTACTTCAATGACGAAAAATGAAGACTAGAGCACAAATTTTAAACTTGCGTGGTTTTTTTTAAGAGAAAATTTTTAAAGATGCATTTTCTAACATAACTTTGTAGCATCAATTATTTTTCACCAAGTCCAATCAACTCAGCTAACTGTGAAAGATCATTTTTGTGTCTCAGAAGGTTAGAGATTTTTTTTTTTTTTTTTGTGCATGATGAGACAAGCAAGACTTTCATCTTCAGCTATACTGCCAAGAGCATGCCACTGGACATTGACGGAATATAGTACCAAGATTTCCTTGTTTTTCTGGATTCCAAAAATCGAACATTAAAAATTTACTTTAGAAATGGCAGTATCAAGATCTTTTCCGTTACAGTTTACTATAAAATAAATTAAAAGCGTGGAAATTAAAATTTGAATTTCTTTAATGACCTTACTTAAAAAAATGTACTGGTATTTTATTCCATATTGAGAAAATTCATGTTTAAAAAACTCGACCCCCCAAATGAAATGTTGAAATGCCGTCCCTGAGTTAGGCCCCAGTCCCGCAAAGCTCACCTTCTTTATTTTTTTGTGTCATTGTACTTCTGTTTTTTTTTTCAATAACTTCCATTGTTAATAAAGTTTTTCTAACTTGGGCTGACAGTTTTGGGGTCTTTGTACGGGTATTCTGGCTTTCTACCAAAATTTTGTTATTTCTTCTATTGTATTTCTTGAAGATTCTCTTAAGGTTTTCTTTAATTCAATATGGTTATGAAGAAACATACCCAATACCATACGAATTGAAGGTAGTTTACTACCTGTCAGCTCACTTATGGTTGAACTAAGAATATAAACCTCTGATTTTGATCTAATTGATGTATTTGCCATGCTCAGTTATTTTAAAGTAAAGAGACATATGCATTTCAAAAATAAGTGCAAACTGCCATTCCAACAGTGGTGAAATCAAAATCAAAACAATTAAGAATACATACATAAGCAACAACAAGTTGAAAATTTATTTGATCACGACTGTTAAAGGAATAGATTTTATGTATTTACTTGTATTTACAAAAGTATTTTCATAATGGCTATTGTTAAGTCTCTATATAAAATAGCAATTTTATAAAGCAATTGTTTTCTTGTTAATAAAAATAGCAATTGTATTTTACCTTAGTGAGGTCAATGGTCGTGTGTCATACACGTTCTATTCAGCAATGATGAAAACTTGATCTGCGTTGAGCTACCTCTAAATATAATCGAAATGTTTTCAAATTTTGTCTGATTTATTTTTTAATACATTGGAACAAAATGGGAGGGTAGGACTCAAAAAATTTTCACCTTCAAAATTTTGGACCACCCTAGTGTACAGGTGCTGATTCAATTTTATTGTCAATAGCTCAAAAAGGGGCTCAGTAATAGAACGTTTTTTGTAGTCACTTGTGACTGCTATATCTCAAGAAATAATGAACAGAATCAAACAAAATTTTATCGACAAGTAGCCCTTAGAGGGTACAAGAGCTGATTTTATTTTGGCGTCAAGAGCTGAAAAGGGGGTGGTGCAATCGAATGTTCTTTTTCATTGCGAGTGCTATATCTCAAAAAGTAATGCTGCGTTCTGGATGAAATTTGGAACAAATGTGAACATATATGTAAACAATAGTTGGTTCAATTTTAGTGCCAATCGCTCCGAGAGGTGCTCATTACTTTTTTTAAATATTCGTAAGTAATTCAAGCAAGGCTTTTAAAATAACTTTCAATTTTCGCTCTTTGCTTTTGCGATAATTCGGAAATTGGGTCGATCCTCAAGTGTTTTATGTGCAAAATTTTATTTTTTCTGGGAATATTGCTTTCTCAAGCATGGGGAGGGGTTAGAATTCATAAGAAATATATAGATGAAAGTTTTGTAACGGCCACAACATACTAGTTTATTTCTGCAACAGAGCTCGTCTCCCTCTCCCCTTCCTGAAATGCCATATATAGTTAAATATGAAAATAGATAAATACAATAAAGTTTTGATGGGTAGTATTCATCTTGATTGAGTAGTGTATTTCAAGTATGTTTAATTTGTTTGTGTATCTAAAATCTTGTTCCACTTGTGGTGTGAGCTTGCCCATCGAAATGCTTATTCACTAATCTTTACTAATAATAAAGCTGAATGTCTCTCTGTCCGGAGGATATCTGTAGGATGTCTGTGACGCGCATAGCGCCTAAACCGTTCGGCCGATTTTCATGAAATTTGGCACGAAGTTAGTATGTAGCATGGGAGTGTGCACCTCGAAGCGATTTTTCGAAAATTCGATGTGGTTCTTTTTTTATTCCAATTTTAAGAAAAAAAACTATCATAAATTACGAAATTATCATAACGTGGAACCGTAACATGGGCACAAGCCAATTGGCGAGATACGAAATTATCATAACGTGGAACTGTAACGTCGGTACAAGCCAATTGGCGAGAAAATTCACCATACATTATTTGTAAATATACAAGCGAACCAAAAGACCTTTAATTTTTCTATTACGGGCGAAGCCGTGCGGGTATCACTAGTGACAAATAAAATGAAGTGTTTCAACTTGAATTAAATCAATTTTTTTCATTTCTTTTTAGTCCGAAAGCACCTCTATTTGATATTTCTGGCCATGAAGACAAAGTGCTTTCTGTTGACTGGTCTTCCAAAGATCTTATTGTTAGTGGAGGAGCTGATAACCATGTTAAGTTGTATAAATTTAAAGTAAGTAATTTTAAGTTTACTCAGTAACCTCTTGGTATCAGCCTCTGTACACTGCACTGTCTATTTACCTACAGTTAGCAACTTCCCTAAAGTGTAAAGTAAAAGATTTTAAAACTGTCCTAGCCAAATAAATGTAATAAAGTACACAATGTTAAAATGAAAAATCTCAAGGCTGACACAGGTCCAAAAATTGAGATTTTCAGTTTATTAGTGCATTAAATATAGAAGTCTATTCCGCATCCAGCCATGTGAACCTAATTCTTTATAAACCTTTGTAATTATTTGCCAACGTTAAAAGAGTGCGTCCCATCTTTTGCATGCACCGTGCAACTGTTTTTCCTCCCTCCTGTAAAGTTGCGATTATGTGACTTTCGTTATTCTGGCGCTGAGGTACAGAAATTAGAAAAACTTATAATTTCTAAGTACAGTAAACTCCTGATTACCCATGAGTTGGATTATCTGCAACCTTTCACACCTTCATTTTTTCGACAATGATTAACTGAACAAATGAATCTATTTTTGCAATGACATCAAAGCTTCCATGGTCACCGAAACCTGACTACTTTAAACCTGAGTTTTAGATTGACACTATTTACAACTACACTACTTATTAATTTCTAGATCTGCACGACTTACATGAGT
Source organism: Uloborus diversus (assembly GCF_026930045.1). NCBI lineage: Eukaryota > Metazoa > Arthropoda > Arachnida > Araneae > Uloboridae > Uloborus > Uloborus diversus. The sequence goes on along the minus strand of NW_026558682.1, from coordinate 43,136 downwards.
AATTGAGTGACCAGACCAGTCTTCTCCCATCCCCTATGAATTTTTGGTGTAACCTAGCTTGATCTGTTCAAGTTAGACTTTTAGCAACATTTGCTCGCGTATGTGTGTAATTTATTTGCAATAATGGGCGATTCTTCTTCAACTTTTACTTAGATTATTTGTACATGTTATCATTTTAGCTGTTGTTTGAATGTATGCATATGTTATTTACCTTTCTAAAGATGTTGTATACACTAGTGTCGTTTTTTACTTATTCTGTGAATTATCCGCGATTACCGTGCCACCATATTCCAAGGATAATCAGGAGATGCATGCGATGCTGCTGCTTCTTTCCTCTGCACCAAAAAATTAGCTTTTTTTTAATTGGTCAAAGCACTGTTGAAATTCGTAATTCTTTAACTGTTGAAATTTTTATTTTGCAAAATATAAATTGTTAAATTTGAAACAAAAAACAGGAACCCTGGTTATAAAACTTTTATTGAATGTTTTTTTTTTTTTTATTAAAATGATATTCAAAAGGATAAAACATCTTTTAGGATTTTAAGTTTTGAGTAAATTCATTTAAAGATAAGTTCATTGAAAAGTTTTTCTAAATCTACCAGGGCTACTAGAACTATAGGCAGAGGAGAATTTCACCTACTATTTATACTGGTTAGCTCAATTTTTTTAATTTTGCCACTTACATTCCTTTGCTTCTCACTGCCATTTCTTTACTGAATTAATGTGAAAGGATTCTTATTGAAAATCTTTTTAAAAGTCATTAACAAATGCAAACCTAAGTTTATCTCTACACTTAGTTGTTGGATTGAAAACTGAAAAATCCCCTTGGGGGGGGGGATTGAAACCAACAGGCATTGGACATATTTGGCACATTATTGACCAAAACATCTCCTCTGGAAGGTAAATTCTGCTAGATGTTAGCCCAGTAAATAAAGGTTACTTGTCACAACAAATTACAGGTAAGCTAAATTTTTGCTGGATGTTAGTACTTAAAGTATGCACTAAAAAACACCAAGTTCCAACCCCCACCCCTCTTGCTTCCTCTCCCCACCCCCTTCCAAAACATTGCCAGAGCAGTACTATGATTATACGCTTTTTGTGTCACAACTAATGTGGGGAACTCTTGATTTTTTTTCAAGATGTTAGTATGCTTTTTTTAGTATATACTTTGCAGACTAAGTCCTAACCCTTCTTGCTCCTTTAACCCTTCGGAAATATTGCAAGACCGGTACTATGATTACATGCTTACAGCTCAAAGATTAATGATATTACCAAGGTATTCCTTTTTTATTTCATTCCTAACAAGATGGTAAACCAGTGATGCCTAACCTATGGCCGCAAAGCTGATCAGTGTGGCCCGTTGTTTTGTGAAATGTTACAACTCAAAGAGCACGTTTAGTGACCATGCTACAAATTTGCAGCCAAATATTTAGAAATTGGTTTGTGCAAAAAAGCTGCACTTAACACAACAAGCACCAAGTAATGATAACAAAAATTGGTTTGCAGTTTTCTTTCCTTTTATGTATTTTCCCATGTCATTTAGAAAAGAGAATATTTTGAAATTTTATATATACTCCAGCCCATGAGAACAATTTTAGTATGATCTGCGGCCCTTGGAAAGAAAAAAATCCACTGGAGATCACTTATAAACTAATTATGCTACACACACTTTTTATGTAGATAGCTGTTACACTGTTTTACTAACTTAATCATATACAGAAAACTCACTAAGAGAACAAAATGTAACTTCAACAAATTATAGTTTTTTATCATTACGTCTTGGGAAAAAATGTTTGAACAAAACTTATAGATGATAATATAATGATAGTCATTTAGTTGAATTCGAACTACAATGTAATGACATTCACTTTAAACTTTTACTACTAACATGCAATATTTTGTTAAACTACAAAATAAAATTAATGCTTGGCTAACTATTTAAGTCTTGCTTTAAATAAATCAGGAATAGTATATTTTAACTGATTACTTCATCGCAGCAGATATTAACATTTAGTATTACTTTTGGTTATCATTTTTTAGTCTTTTATAAGGGGTGATCTTTTATTTTGTTGCTTTGATCCAAAATATCTTTACAGTGCATTCCACTACAGTTCCCACACATAGATGTGCAATCGAACCCAGCTTTACGACAGCTACAGTTTGTAACACAACACACAATGTTTTACAGTTACATGATATTAGTAGAAGTTCACTTGGTGATTGTCATGGGCTTACGAATCTGTCTGTTGCTTGAAGTACATTGCCAAGCCTATTTTTCTGCAGGAAGTTTTAAACCTAAATAAGTTTAAGTAAAAGTTTGTGTAAAAGCTCCCTAAACTTAACTTTTGATTTAGCAAAACCCACACTAACTTTTGACACCCCTCATCAACATCTTTTTAGAGTTGACCACTAGATTAAAACTTGGTTATGTTTTAAACTTCCCCACAAGAGTGGGACTGTCAATATTCTTCAAGCAACAGACTGATTTGTAAGCTAATGACGAGTTAAGCTCCTCTGCTCCAAGTGAACTTTTCCAACTGATATCTTGCAATTGTAAAACATTATGTGTTACAAACTAATATTAAACGTTAATAATAATAATATCCACTGCAAGGAAATAATCAGTTAAAATATACTATTCCTGATTTATTTCAAGCAATACTTAAATAGTTAGCATTGACATTATTTTGTAGTTTGTAACAAAATATTGCATATTTGTAGTTAAACCTTAATCCATTTTCAACTAAATGTCCATCAACATATTATCTATACATTTTGTTCAAATGTTTCTTCCCAAGACAGCTATAAATAAAAAGCTATAATTTGTTGAAGTTACTTTTTGTTTTTGTAGTGAGTTTTCTTTGTATATGAATGAAGTTAGTAAAATGGTGTAACTGAGCTATCGACATAGGAAGTGTATGTAACAAAATTAGTTTATAACAGTGGTCTCCAGTGGATTTTTTTCTTCCTGAGGGCCGCAGATCATACTAAAAACGTTCTTGCGGGCTAGAGCACAAATGAAATTTCAAAATATTTTGCTAAAATACGAAATACTAGGAAAAATACGAAAAAGGAAAGAAAATTGCAAGCTAATTTTTGTTATCTTGAATACTTGATCTTTTATTACTTGATGCTCCTTTTGTTAATGCAACTGATTTTTATATATTTGGCTCCAAATTTGTAATATTGTCATAAATCTTGCTCTTTGAATTGTAACATTTAATGAACGGGCCACGCAGGTCGGATGTGATAAGTAGTGTATACTTTAAATACAGTATAACTTCAATTTAACAAAAACATTTCCCTGTTCCTTAACAATAGTTAAACAGAGGTTATACTGTGCTACCATTCTGTATAATTTAGCTTACCCCTAATGACCTTCAATGACTGGGCTATGTGTGAAACTGTCCATAGCATTTTAATTCCACTTAGCAGTTCACAAGTTAGGTGACAGGCCATTTGCCTGCAGAAAATAGGTATATTATACTTTCATTTGGTATGCATTCGTCAATATTGCCGTTATTTGCATTGCTCATAATGAAAATGTTCAAACACAAGGCATGTTTTTAAAGTAAGTACCATTTTGAAATTAAAAGAAGAACAAGTACAGATAGAGCAAAGAAATTTACTGGACAAAAAATCTACCATACTTACGCCATTTTTCTACATTGCTCCTGTGATTTTCCAAGCATTTGTCATAGAATGATACATGTTTTCGTATACCTACTCGTAGAAAGTTGCCCCCTGTGTAGTCAACTATGAGGACTCTTACTCGACTTCGGCTGGGACGTTTTTGAACATCCCCAACTTCGCTCGCAGCAACTTCCATTTATTCCGGCTTCGGCTTCTAAAGTCTTCCCTTGACGGCCAATAGCACAATATCAATGATGAGCTCAGAGGACATGTTACCCCACGGTTGACTACACAGGCGGTAACTTTCTACAAATAGGTATACAAAAATCTACCACGCTATGAGAAATGCTTTGAAAATTACGGAAGCAATGTCGAAAAATAGTGTTAGGGTGATAGATTTTTGTGCAATAAATTTATTTGCTTATCTTTTTATTTCAAAACGGTACCTATTTGAAAAACATGCCTCATATTGTATTCATTAAGAGCAGGGCAAAAAGGGTAATGACATAATTATATACAAAATAAATGAACAAAACATGCATTTTCATTTCATGAAGCATAAATTAAGTATCAAACATCTGCTAAGATAGTGTATTTTGTCACTACACTAGTCTGAGTAGGGTTAAGAAATAGCTGTTGCAGTGCATAGAAGCCAGTACTGCATTATAATTTAATGTTTGCAGCCTTTCACAACATAGTATTAATTTTAAGAAGCTTGCTGGTGGAATTTCTTGTAAAGCTTAATTAAACATTTCTTTTTCTCCCACAGGGTAAAACTGAAGAAGCCATGGAAAGTTAAGTTGTAAAGGAAAAAAAAAAAAAAAAGCTGTAAATAAATTATTTTAAAAACTTTCTTGCAGTTAGTCAACCCAGGATGTATATTTATTAATAAAGATAATAATAGCAAATACATGTTTTGTTTTTTTGTAAAAATATTTACATATATACACAGAATAAAATGCGGAAATAACTTTTGAATTCAATTTTAAAAACTGCACTAACTGTTGCAATGAAAATTTTCAAAATCATAAGTTATTAATATCACTGATAAAATTTTAGAATAAATTATTCCGATTTACAAATGCAAAAAAACATTTCACTGCTATGTTTCCATTTCATCTTGCGAATCAGAAGAAGAGTCAAATTCAGCTTCCTTTGAATCCTGTTCATCCTCTTCATCTAAAGGATAATCCTTCCTTAGTTCTTCGATGAAGTCATCAACTTGTGGCTCCATTTCTTCATCTTCAAATCCAAATTTTGTACCAATCTTTACAAATAAATATGGTCCTTTAAGTACAAGCATATTAATGACACTTTTCAGAAGAAAAAAAAAATTATACCTCTTTGGCTTTCTGGAAGTAATAATGAGCATTATATTTGTACTCTTCTCCATGCATGTAATTGGCCAAACCTAGTAGGTACCAGAACTCGACGTTCTCGTCATTCTCTGCTAGCAATCCCTCCAATATTGTTGTAGCCTCCTTCAAAAATTTTGAATGTATTAACATCAATCTAACAAACTGTACAATCAATCTAACATCAAATCAGTTAACAGGCATAAAATCAGAAAAAAAAAAGAAAAAACAGCATAAATTTTAAACTGCTCCTTCCCCCTTCAAAAATATACTTTATACAATTTTGATTTAAAAAACTGGATACCACAATGGAAGAACTTGTACCGAAGAAGAGTGGTGCATTTTCTTGTTTCAAGCTTGTAAAAGCCCATAAGTGCAATAAACCAGACAGCCCAGTAATCACATCCAGAGACTGCAGTTTTGTTCTTATTAGAACTCTTTAGTCTGGAATAGTGAATAATGAGCTGGAGGCAGATGTCATCTCATTGAAGCTAAGAGAGCCAGTAAACTGGCAGATAAAGTGAATTCATCTCGCCAGCGAGTGTCCCAGCATGGTACAGTTTGCCTTCTGAATTGAAGGCAAAGCTTGGGTAAAACGTACTTCATACAATGTATCATTTACGTTAGAGCCAAGTCTAGGGTACTTGCACAAAAATAAATATTTTATTGAAATAGCATCAAAAATCTGCACTTAAATGTGACACTGAAAACTCACTTGGGGGAACATTCTAATTATTAATACCAGTACTGTTACAATTATGCAAACAGAACTTGGGAAACAGTAAAAAAACTCATTCATAACTTTTTATCAACTTCAACTCATCTCCTAAATTTACATTAATGTTCCAGAAGTATTATGATCATACCACGGTGCCCCTGAACTAGACCAATTTAATCCATCAAAATGAGGTTTGGATGTTTCTGTATATAAGTAATTCTAAAGCCTTTTAATAAATCATAGTAAAAATTTAAGGACAAAACATCAATACAAATAACCAACAATCAAAGTCAATAATAATGCACACTATTCATTATTATATTCTACTAAAGAAAAAAAAGCACTATGAGTTCATAAGTTTCACTGTGATGTTACCTCAAACATTTCAACCTCTATCAGTATCTTGCTTGTTTTTGTTCTGCTATCTTGTCCAGGTAACACAATCTAAAAAAAAATAATTTTAAACACATTTTTAACCAAATTAAAAGACAAGTAGATTTCTAAAATCATTGAATGATAGATCATTTGTAAATACAAATGACAAAGTAATTTTTAAGAATGAATGAATAATTGTAAATACACTTTACAGCAATTAACAATGTATAATTAACTAGGCTTGCCAGGCGTCCTGGTTTGACCGGGACAGTCCCAGTTTTCAGACAAAATCCTGGTGTCCTGGCCGGTTTACTTCATGTACCGGAAAAAGATAAATTTGATTGCAATGACCAAAAACGTTTAAAAAAAATAATAATTTTTAAGGATTAAAGGATTATTTAGTATAATTACTTTATCATTTGCAACAATAACTCGTAAAATGAATGCCGGAACTCTGGTGTCCCGGTTGAACACTTCAGAAATCTGGCAAGCCTATAATTAACCCCTCTTCAATAAGTGTATTACTTTGTTTTCTAAATAGCGTACAAACTTTTTTTTTCAGTATTAACTACTGCAATACAGAAGCATTTCAATAATACCATGGGTAGATAGAGCAAGTAAACTTCAAAGTATTACAAATAAAATTGTTTAAAGCAGTGCTTGAATTTTAATTGATAAAAAACATTGAAAACAGGCTTTTGAAAAAAAAAATGTTTCTTTAAAATGTAAGTTTTTAATTAGCATGATCCTGTGATGATACATGTGAACTTTTTGCTATTCAAGAAAGCACTAGTTGAATACACCAATTTCCAAGAAGCAGAGAGAGCTAGCAGATTAGTTATCTTTAGCAACTCTAAGGCTGTCCTTGACTCATTTGCAACATACGCAGGTAGCCAGAACAAATTCTCAATTTAAATAAGAATTGCCTTAGGTAGTGGATTTCAGCACATGTTGGCATTGCAGGAAATGAGAACACTGATACCTTGGCAAAGGATGCAAGAGACATTGACACAGATTCTGTGTCACCCTAAATGACATCTCAGTTGCAAAATTTAAGGTCTGGGTAGGACAATCAAGACTAAGCATCGAATCAGCAAATTAAGTACCAATAGAATCCATTACAAATACATAAACAAGACTCGGAACAAAACACTACTGAGGAATGAAAATTCAGAAGGTTGGTACTAAAATATATCTGAACTGTAAGAATTGTAGGGTCTGGTGGGGGAAAGTGGTCAATGGGGTAAAGTGGTCATATGTCAAATAAATGACTATAGCTTGGAAATAAATGTTCGAATGAATGTGAAAATTTTATTTTACGATAGGGCAGTTAGAAACTACATTTTAAATACAAAATTTCACAACTGGCAAAATTTTATTTGGTAAAATAAAATAATTTGTGTGAATATGAAAAGTTTCAAAATCTAAACACCTCTTTTAACTTTCTTGGAAAATTTTGTTTGTTAGAATTATGAACAGATTGACTGCACAGGAAGGTTCCTACATGTCTCAAGAACTCTTACTCATTAGTAGTTAGCTGAATCTATTTTGGTTGATTTTTTTAGAACAATTTAAGTAAGATGGGGTAAAGTGGTCATAATATTAGGCTTAACGAACATTGTCCTTCTAAAGTCACTTAATCTTTAAGTATGAGGCAGACATAAATGAAACATCAATTTCACTTAATATGTATTGTTTTTACAGTAAAAAGGATTAAATATACCAGTGTATGCGTATGCATACGCATATACTCGTGTAGGCACGTATATATACGTATTCACATAAATGCACCAATAAACGCGTAGTATATGGATATCTGCAAGTATTTTTTGTTTATAAAGATATACGTTCGACTATACACGTATATACTGTCCGTTCTCGAAAGCGAAGACTACCACTCAGGACAGATTCCATTTCAAAAAAGGGGCTATAGGTTGAGGATGGGCAATTACCACTCGCACTTGCTGTCTTTGAACACGTTATTTTGCTCCTTTTACTTCCGGGTTTCCCTCCCTATTTTGATAAAATCACAGCAGACCTGACGCATGCGCAAATTGGCGCTAAGTCTCGGATTAGGAAAACGAACAGTACCCGCTTATACTTGTATATATACGAACACTTATATACTCAGGTAGACACGTATATACGCGTACATACTCAAAACTCGAGTGGACACTTACACACAAGCATATGATATACATGTATACAGGGTGAGTTTAAACTATTGGGAAAATTCTTAAAAGATGTAAGAAGGGAGTAGAACAAGCAAGAATCATAAGAAACATATGGTGACAAACACAACGCTGACGCGCTACATGCACGCAAAGTCAGAACTTGAGGGATGCAAAACAGGTCACAAATTTATTACACAAATACAATTTTACGCAACATTTTAGGTCTTCGAAAGTGTTAAAGAGATTGATGAAATTTGGGGCCGGCTGCTGTAATACATGCGCCGCAATCACAAAGAACTCTCTGTTGCAACAATGAGACTTTTGAAAAACTTTCATCAGCCGCTGTGCCTTTGTTGCGATGCGTGTATTAGAACTACTACAGGCCGTAACTTTAACATCTGCTCTAAATATTTCTTAAAAACTAAAATGTTGGTTAAAATCATCTTTTTTTTCCAATGAGGGTGTATAAGAGTCCCACCTGAAGAGGCGTCTGAGCCATAACCAGACCTGGTGCACTCCCCCTACAATGCATCAGTCTTACATGTGTCACCATTAAGGCCCTGATGCATGTCACTATAGTTTTTTTTAACGCCCAGTTTCCACCTGGGGGAGGCACCTGGGCTCTCTTTGATGCAAAATTGCACTAGGATTTTAATTTTGCCTAGGGATTTCTAAGCCAAACGAATACCCTAGGGATCTTTTACATGCCGCATAATCACACGACATGATGATTTTCTGCACCTCGAAAATCCACCGACCGTCATCCCCACAAACATACAAAGCCAGCGCCTAACCATCTCGCCACCAGCCGGGTCAAGTAAAAATCATCTTTGTGTAATTAATTTGTGGCCTGTTTTGCATCCATCGGTTTCTGGCTTACTGTGCATGCAGCGCGTCAGCGACCATAAGTTCATTACGATTCTTTGCTTCGTATCCTCCCTTCTCACACCCCTTTGATTTTAGCCCCAGAGCTTGAATTCACTCTGTAAGCATACATGTGTATTAGGGGATATACCCTTGTATACATACATGTACTGATATACATGTAAGTGAACATATATACGTCTATACTGGTACATAATGGTGTTTACGTGTAAACATACTTGTAATACTCGTTACTTCCATATGTATGTACGTCAGTAGGCATGTACCAAACACGAACTAGATGTATCCACGAAATAACTCGTGTATATCCGTATATGTATGTATACCTATATATGCGTATATATGTCTACTATACACGCATATACTCAGGTATGCATGTATATACTTGAGATACAAGTGCATACACGCATATGATGTTTGTTTATACGCGTATATACTCGCGTAGACATGTATACTGTAGGTAATCACGTATACATGATCATGTATACCCGCATACACTCGTGCATATACTTATAACTATAAAAATAACCGAAATATACAAATATTACGGTTATTTGTAACGGTTTTGCATCTATTTTTAACTATGACCACTTTACCCCATACTATGACCACTTCCCCCACCCCATGGGGTAAAGTGGTCATAAATACATATGGAAATGAAACTGTTATAAAACTACTTAAATCAATAGAATTTTTCTTGAAATTCTATGTATTGTGTTCTTTAATAATGCAATGTAAAATAACAACAAAAAAAGTTGAAGTGTTTTAAAGAATTTATTGTATTTAATATCCACCTAAGTTGAAAATCTACGATTTTTATGACCACTTTACCCCACCAGACCCTACTGAATATGAACTAAATATAGCACATATTTCCTGCCTCACCATCCAGAGGAAGCTCCAGCAGGCAACCAAGAACCCACATTTCTATAAGGAAAATGTAATTATGTAATTCAGGCACCCATGACCCCCCCCCCCCCCCACAAAAAAAAAGACCTCTTTAAAATTTTAGTGGTGGTGTCTGCCATGACAATGGTGGGCACAGGGCATCCATGCATTCAGCTCCTTGTATAAAATATTTAATAGCCTTTCTTAATCAGGTACTTTCTTGGATTTTCCAGCTCTTCAGTTGAAAACTTTATTTTGTCTGAGTAGCAAAGAAGGTGTTAACTTTCATTTCATATTTATGAAGATAGATGGGACTAGAATTGAAAATAAATTTGAAAACTAAAGTAAAAAGCTATGAATGCTTTTGTTCTATGTTCTTAATGGGTAAAAATTATAAATATGAAAAACCACACTGCTCGATGCTTATTTTATAACTTTTATTTCCTTAATACGTGTTTCAGGAAACATATAAATATTTCGCAACCTTATGTTATTTTCAAAAACCCCTCCTTTAGAATTTTGCTGGTACTTTAAAAACCATCAAACAAAAAAGTGCTGTAGTTTTTCATTCATTAACTCAGCACAATGACATGGTTCTATTCATAGATAAATTCAACTGTCAAACTCCATGTTCTGCATGGTTGGTGAATTTTCAAGAATTGCATGATAAAAAAACAAAACATCTCAATAATTACCTCCATTTCATTACTTTCTCCATCACGCATTGCTTCATGTTGGGGCAACCATAATGACAGGCTCTTTTGAATTGCTTCTTTAGCTTCCTAAGAGATAAAGAATAATATAAAATCAACAAACAGGTAAGGTTTCATTCCCTCTTAACTTCTGCCTAATGTACAAGATTCGCCTTAACTGGTGAAAGAAATTTAAAAATGAATTAAACAAAAAAGGTTATTATATACAGTTGCTTTTATGTTTTAATTTCAAATGCATAAAATAATTTACAGTTTGACCATGGATTATATGGAATTGGCAAACGTCCAGTAAAGAGAGTCTATCTGAATGAAGGGGACAGGTAAAAAATTTGATGCACATGTTCCGCTCATTTGAACGTGACTCTGCTAAGTTTCGAGGCTAACATACATCTGCAAAAGCTGGCTTCTCTGGAAAAGTAATGGATGTGTCTATTGCCGCCTTTAAACTGGAAGTTTGCCTTTCCATCTAATCAGTAGTCAAACCGGGGTTGATTGAATGAAATATTACATTTTTATTTTGCATTAGTAGGGGAATGTGGGGGCAAAAGTAAAATGGTTAAGATGACTGAGTTTTTTCAAAATAAACAAATCAGATATTTGTTTTGAAAATTACATTACATAAAGAGAACATTGTATTTTATAATAAAACTTGCGTTGAAACAGCGTTTTTTTATTATTGACAGTAAATTTGAGCCTTCAAAAAAAGAAAAAAGTGAAAAAATTTTCACTTGTTTTTTTTCATGGGGCAAAGTGAAAAATAAAATATTTTTCTAATGAAATATTTTCTATTCGATTATAAAACATATTTTTGATTAAAAGAATCAGTAAATAAATGGTTAAATGAATAAATGAAAAGATTCTGAAACAATAAAGAAATAATTAAATGAATAAATCAATTAATATGTGAAGAAAAATAAATGAGCAAGTAAAAGAATGAATTAGAAAATAAGTGAATGAATGAATGAATAGGTGAATTACTAAATGAAGGAATGTAAAAGAATTAATAAACGAAAACGTAAGTGATTTGTATTAAATGAGTGGGTAAATGAAACAAACTATTTCACTTTGCCCTGTATGTACTTGACTAATTGTACAATTATTTTAAAATACAAATAAGCTTAATATTGACTAAATTAATACTGCATTGAATATTAGGAGATCTCAATTAATATTTTTAATGTTAATAGCCAGAACTTAATCATTTTATAGTAACAAGAATAATATTTGACTAACAACAAAATATTACAATATGAGTATCAATTTTTTAAAAATTGCCTGTATTACCAAATACTTTCATCTTTGGCAGTATTTTTTTAATGACTGGAATAGACTACATATGGTACTACATAGTTAGAATAATACCAGATAAGTGGAGCTAAAAACAAAGTAAATATTTCTCCATTTCACTTTGCCATGCTAAAAAATATGCTAATACAATCGGTATCAAAAAGTACAATATCACCCCCAGAGTTTTTATTAAAAAAATAAATTATAAATATTTTTACGATTCCCCGATTTTATGTCCCCCGAATCTATGTTTTGCATTAAACATTTTTTTTATCGGGTCCCCTCATCAGTTTCGTTGCTATGTATTTCCTGTAAGTTTTTTTTTTAACTCAGTCACTTGAGAAACGTAAAATTGGGGATTCGCTGCACATGCATTGAGCATAATCTGCCTAGTGCAAAATCATTTTTTAACATTTACATTTTATCAAGAACGAAGTTTTAAACTAGTTGTTAACCTAATAAATCTTCATTTCTTAAACTGTCTTGGCAAAAGACAAACTTTGCTTTTTTACTTTGCATTTAATGGGGGTTTTTTTTCCCCTATAAAACAAACTATTCACCTCACTTTTAGATTTATTATATCTTCTAATTACTTCATGGAATCGATGCTTACCTCTCTCCGGTTTCACAGAAATTAAAATTTCTCATATTTGAATGATACCTTACTGCAGCTATTCAACATAATGGTAAAAAATTCAAAAAAATGAATGATCAGAAGGACTTTAAAATTGAGCTTGGATCTATCATTTTTCTATGCTATCATATATTAAAATACATAATTATATTTTAAAACAAAAAATAAGTAAATACAAAGTGTACTGTTTTCTTATTATTACTAAAAGATGTGTCAAAATCGCCAATTTACATACTGCATAAATTTGAAAAAATTCAACTATGCTGTGTTGCAAATAAGAATTCAGCAGATAATTTTTTTTTCAGCAGAACTACCTCAAGTCTTTCTCTAATAAGATGAAAACCGGCAAAACACTGGTAGGCATCAGGATTTGAAGGATCCACTTTCATTGCATAATTTTATAGCACTTGCACAATTTTCTTCTGCATTTTCTTCATCACTAAAGAAAAAAAAAATTCTATTTTTTTTAGACAGTAAAGCTTGAACAAAAGTTTTTGCATTTACTCAAAAAAAAAAAAAAAAAAAAAAAAAAAAGCATGTGTTTGGAAGTTTCAAGCCAAAATTTCTTTTCACAAAAAACTCATTTGCAACACTGCGTAAAAGAAAGGACAAATTTCAAAATTATTTCACCAGTTGCATTCATAGTAAACTTTCATTAGCAAGTATTTATCATTTGTGGTACATAATCTCTTTTGTTGGCTCATGCTGCTTAAGTCAAATAATGTTTAAATCAGAGTTTCCCAAGCTGTGGTCAGTGGACCCCGGGGGTCCTCAAGTCCATGCCAGAGGGTCCGCAGTGCTATCTAGCTAAAACCTTAAATGTAAGGAATTGAGATTGAAGGACTAGTGACAGTATTTTAATTCAAAAAGAAAGCACATTTATGAGGAATAAAAAGATTCTTGCTGAAGTATATGCAGAACGCAGTCCCCCCCCCCCCCCAGAACTCAACCACACTACACATTAATTGATTTTGTATGTATAACTTAACACACTTAAACTAGGCTAACAGTGTTTTGTTCACTAACTTCAAAAGTTCATTTTTATTAGTAAATTTGTTTATAGAAATTTTGAGATAACATTTTTATCCCTGACTGAATTTCAAACAGAATTTTACTTCTATAATTCAAAATAATAATGTAAGAAATGAAAATCAGACAAGAGCTCTGAAAAATATATAGAACAATGAATAAATAAATTTAAAGGAAAAAAAAATAGATTTCACTGTCAAATCAATCTTGTGAGCGCCGGGGGGGGGGGGGGAGGCTGGAGTCCGCGAAGTTCATTATTTTTCCGAAGGGGTCCGCGGAGGTCTGAAGTTTGGGAACCTCTGGTTTAAATCAAGCAATTCTACCGTATCATTTAGTAGTATGATTTCTTCACCCAGAATAGAGAAGTCTTTTATCTTCTTTACTAATAATAAAGCTGAAAGTCTCTCTGTCCGGAGGATGTCTGTAGGATGTCTGTGACGTGCATAGCGCCTAGACCGTTGGGCTGATTTTCATGAAATTTGGCACAAAGTTAGTTTGTAGCATGGGGGTGTGCACCTCGAAGCGGTTTTTCGAAAATTCGATGTGGTTCTTTTTCTATTTCAATTTTAAGAAAAAAACTATGATAAATTACGAAATTATCATAACGTGGAACCGTAACATGGGCACAAGCCAATTGGCGAGATACGAAATTATCATAACGTGGAACTGTAACGCGTTTACAAGCCAATTGGCAAGAAAATTCGCCATACATTATTTGTAAATATACAGGCGAACCAAAAGACCTTTTAATTTTTCTATTACGGGCAAAGCCGTGCGGGTGCCACTAGTTATGAATAAAAGGAAAATGTGCTCTAAAACTTGCAGTAAAAATTTGACTTGCAAGAATCAGCTTTTTGTCTCTAAAAATCTGACAATTATTATCCGACACTGCGTAAAAGAAAGGACAAATTTCAAAATTATTTCACCACTTGCATTCATAGTAAACTTTCATTAGCAAGTATTTATCATTTGTGGTACACAATCTCTTTTATTGGCTAATGCTGTTTAAGTCAAATAATGTTTAAATCAGAGTTTCCCAAACTGTGGTCCGTGGAACCCCGGGGGTCCTCAAGTTCATGCCTATTGCATGCACGAGAATCACCGACAGATGTTGAATACTAATGCTTTAACCAACAGTCAAAACTCAAGGGGGAGCTTAGTTGGGAGGCTTAGTTTTATCAAATTCTTTTAGATAAAGCAACTTTTTTTTTTTACAGAATAGAATATTTGGTTCGCTCAAAAATCACTACAAACATTCAGTAGAAATACTGAAAAATTGAGTTGCTTTTTATATTTAAAAATGTGTTGTTTCAGTAATATTGTCATTAAAAGGATGTTTCTAAAATTTGTTTTCATTCATTCTTATATTGTCAGGGTTCGAAAATATCGTGATAGTTTTCGAAAATATTGAAAATATCTAATGTTGATGTTTTGATATATATTGGATATTTTGATACCTATTTGATATTTTCAATCAGCACAAACTAAAGTCTTCAAAATGGTAAATGAATCCTCAAATCACTCTTATTTTCTTACATTGTTATTACAATATGTAGACTTAAAATGCTTCTTTCATTATTTATATCAAATATTTCATTTAATTTTTTTTATCAATTTTAATGGAGTTCATTTAACATTAGCTGTTGTACTCATTTTTCTTCTGTTAGCCGCTTTGACACAGTTATACGATTCAGAAATAAAAAAGTATGCTTTAGTCGGTGCACAGTCATAAGACATTTTCTTTTTTTCTGACCAACATATAATATTTAATGAGGCACTTTAAAATTGTTACATTACTAATCATGTTATGAATATAAAATAAAAAAGGAATATTATATTACTTTGTTACATCAATGATGTATAAATACATCATAAAAATATAGTGCATAACTTTTCGGTTATTTTTATTAATAAATGAACAATATTACAATGATTAATATATTTTTTGTACTGAAAATACCATAGTTGAAAAAATAAATATCAAAATATCACGATATTTTCAAAATAAATATCGGATGTATATCGTGATACATACCATAATATATATTGACTGATATATATCGGCAAACTCTGGATATTGGAAATAATTTTTTTTCTAGAGAAACTTCCTTAAAATTTTTAGTCTGCTATACAATGCATAAAAAAAAAGGATAATGTAAAAATTTTGTGTTCTATTTGAAAACTTTAATTTAAAAAAAAAACAATAATTTTGTTGTTTTACTTTATAGTTAAATTATTTACCATATTTGTTCATGTATGAGCTGAAATATTTGGTACAAAAAATGAGATTAAAAGCTTGGGGGCCTACTTATAAGCAGTGTTACACTTACAAAAGGTGAGCAGTGAATTATTTACAGTAAACTATCGGAATAGGGTGGCATGGTAACCACGAATAAGCGAAAACTGCGGATAATCCAAATAACAGTTAAAAAACGATACTACTGTATACAATAGCTAAAAAATATGAATAACATTCCCACATACATTTAAATTTTTGCTAAAAACATTGCTACATTCCATCTACTAACATTGAATGTAAAAAAGATAAAAATGTAACAGCTAAAAACGAACAATAACACAATCATAAGTTTAAAAAACATTTAATGACCGTTAAAAAAAATAGTGAAAAGACCCACGGATCCGAACAGTGGATAAACCCACCACCAATAATCGGGAGTTTATTGTATTTTGAATAAATTTCTAGTTAAGAAATTTTAGAAATTGCAACTTTTCTTCTTTTCCTTTTACCTTTCTTTTTATTGCATTTTAGACCAGATTTCAAATTATCCAACCAAATGATTTAAAAAATGAATTTAAAAGTCAGTTTAAATGCGAAAAGCCCAAATTTGAGTTTAAGTGCATTGGAATAAGAAATAACATTTTTAATTAACATGATCTTTTAAAAAGTAAAGTGATGGGCACTGAATTTTCAACATAATTTTTATCAGTTAAGATAAACATTTAAGAAAATATACCTACCACTAAAAGTTTAAATAAAAAATTTAAAATAGCATTCAAACTATAAGATTAATGTATGGAAAAAGCAAGACTATAAATAGTGAACTGCCATTGCAACAAACTCTAAGGGACCAATAAAATTTTTCGTTGTAACGGAATGACCTTAAAACTTTATTCATTTTAAAATGTTAACTTTGCAAATCTACACTCTAATGTGAATAAATATGCAACATTTACCGTTAATAATGATCTAAAATATAATTAAACACAATATTTATTCTGAAAAAACAAAGAGGAAAATATTGAACACTGACATTTTATTTTCATTGGTTGTCTTTAGAAAAAGTGTTATTTTCTTTCGTACGAGAGATTTATTCCCAGAGGATATTTTAAAAGATTCTAATTTATGATCCTTACTTTACTGACCACAAGAAAAGCAGAAATCTTGCTGACTTCTTTTGCAAATTCGCATTGTGCCTCACATTTGGCATGCAGAAATCAACTGTGCATCGCTAAACAATGGCCTTAGGTGTCTCATATCAGCTTACGTTTCAGCATGAGCTGATTTCCACCTTGAATAGCTCTGTTTCGAAAGTACAGTTGGATCTTTCATGTTACGACTTGTAAAATCAGTTTTTTGATTTAAAAAAAACAGCAATAAATACAAAATACTCAAACTGACGTTATTTTGTTGTAATGAATTTTTGAAAAATTGGTTTATTTAAAATGAGGGTTTTTATATATTTTTTCAATGGGATAAAAAATGGGGCCAAACATTTTGTTTGTTGTAGCAGATATTTCTTGTATCGGTACTTGTAACGAGATTTCACTGTACATATATATCTATATCTATATATATATATATATATGTTACAAAAAATATATTAATCAACCATTCAAGGTTGTAGGGTGGTGGGAAAAATGAATTTTTATCATAGTAATAATCAAAAAATTTACCAACAATCTGTCATATAAATTTCAGCAATGGAACAATATGCATCAGATAAATTTCTTTGCAGGGAAGGTTTATTCTTCTCCTATAAGTAATAAAGACAGCTTCATATGTAAAATTGATCACAAGAAAAATTGATCCTAAGTGGTCATAAAAAAGTAGTTCAGCACACAAATAAACGTTTTCATTTTATGTACGAAGAAATTGCAAAAATGTATTTTTGCTTTTACATGACTTAAAAATAGGACAATCACTCATTATAATACAAAATTTGAGAAAAACATTAAAAATTGTAAAATTTGTTTAAAAAATTTTCCAATTATTTATTTAATGTATCACAAAACATTTATTCATTATACATAAATGCAGAGTTCTCAAATGATTATTCGGTCATAATTATTCAGGAAGGTGTGAAGATTGAGCACTTATTGCAAAC
This sequence comes from Uloborus diversus, assembly GCF_026930045.1. NCBI lineage: Eukaryota > Metazoa > Arthropoda > Arachnida > Araneae > Uloboridae > Uloborus > Uloborus diversus. The sequence goes on along the minus strand of NW_026558682.1, from coordinate 25,099 downwards.
CACAAATTATAACAGTAATACAGTCAAACCTCGCTAGCACTAATCCCCTTATGTGAAAATATCGTTTAAGGTGAAATATTCTTTCGGTCTCGTGAGTTAACAATCACTTAATAATTTATCAGATAAGATGAAATACATGAAATGTGGGTAGCATGAAATAATTTTTATGGTCCTACCCTATGGGCTACGGAGTCGGAAGAGAAATGATCGACTCCTGACTCCTTAATTTTGGACCATCCGACTCTGACTCCAAGTCCGGCTTTTTTATTTATTTATTTATTTTTCCAACCCTCCCCCCCTCATGGGAAGGGGGAAAACTCCTAAATAGAGATTGTCTTTTTTTATGAAATTTTCGCATTATATTTTATTGTAAACCTAACATGTACACAATGTTAGAAATTCAATTTGAAAATTAAAGTATCCAATATTTGCAATTTCTAAAGTGAGAATACTTTAAAACCCCACTAAAAAAATGAATAGGATTAATTTGCTTCCCTTTAATGTTTAACAAATAGATGTTGCTCAAATCTTGGGTTTTCAATTTTTGAAAGCTGTAACTTGAGCGATTTTTTTTTTGCTGAGTTCAAAAACTTTTTTTTGAGAAGGGGGCTGTCCTACCCCCCGGATTATGCCCATCTGATGGGTGACACCTCAACTTAATTTCAGTGTTTAAAAAATTGGAATACTTTAATTCTGAAAACATTTCCTAATAACAAATCTTAAATTTAATCTTAAAAATTTAAACAAAAATATTGCACTATATTGCGGAGAGCAGTCGGTACATGTACGTCTGGAGCAAATTTTACCCAAAATGCGGCGGTTACAACTTTGTAAGAATAACTTTAACTATACCTACATTTCTAAGCTAAATTTTTTATTTTTATTTTAGTGGCAGCTTTAGAATTAACCTTAATAAGAAGATTTTTGGATTAACTACAATTATTCAGTGTTGTAACCAATAAATCATGTACTGATTTAATTTTGAACTTTTTAGTGATAACCAAGCTTTCTTAGATAAAGTCTCTAGATTAAAAAAAATATATTTTATCGAATCTTTTGGATTTGTGCTTTCGTGCCAACACTTACTTGAATTTACCAAGCACCCTCAGAAGTTTCCCGACTTGCTCAAGCGATGCATACACTCTTTTTACTATTTTATAACTGAGATCGAGGTAAAAAATATATTATTTTTATTTGAAAGTGATTACTTAGAAAATGTTAGGCAACAAAACTATTTGCTGACAGTTGCTATGAGTCATCATCTTTAAAGCTAAAAAGAAAGCAAACTAGGAGTTGGTGTAGGTAGCTGTTACAGAAAGCTTGATGTACAATCAAGTCATCTAATTGCCACAATGACAATTATTTTCTTATTAGCAGACTTTTATACATGTAATCAAATTAATTGGTAGCCAGATATGAGAAAATGCAAGGAGAATCAGTGAAAATTAAAGAAAAAAAAGAAACTCGGAGTTGGAGTTGACATGTTTTCGAACGACTCCGACTCCTTAACCTCAAAATCTGTTAGACTCTGACTCCACAGCCCTGGGTTCTACACATGCATGCCCACATACACACACATGCACCTACACACACATGCAATACAAAACATGCATACAAAAGTCTACACATACACATAACTGCACACAACTCCCTACACACAAACACGAGCCTGCACATAAGCACTACATGCACTCTAAGTTGGACACTGACGGATGAACAATATGTCACATATTTAGACACACCGTAATGTGTCAGCCAATTTCGGAAATCAGGCGACACATCTGCCAGTGTGTATCTTACACAAACCATTTCAAGCTATTTTTGATCCTCTCATTTCTCAAAAACTATTAAATCTACGTGCTTGAAATTTTGTATGTCTAATAGAGCTGCATAGCAGACCTATTATCCTAAATTTCATGAATGTACCTCTTATAGTTATAGGATTATTAAGATCTGAAAAGTGTCATTTTTTACACTGACTGACTCACTCATCAAAATGTTTACGAACTTCGAAGGGTCTCACATACTTGAAATTTGGCATAAAGATAGATTTTCATGCATATGTAAAGGGGGAAATCTCAAATTTAAACAACGATAAGTCTTCCTTGAAAACTAAAATGTTGTGTAAAATTGTCTTTGTGTAATAAATATTCGACATGCTGTGCATCCATCAGTGTCTGGCTTTGTCAGCAAGTAACACGCCAACATTGCTTTTGCAAATATGTTACTATTACCTTACATCTTGTTCAACATATGACATACCAGCATGTCCTGTTTGTCAACAACCTTTTGAGACACCCTGTATATATGCAAATTATTTTAACAGTTATTCACCTTGACTGTCTTATTTGATTAATAAAATAGCTAGATTCTGCAACTAAAATAAAAATTAAAAACCTAGGTGATAATGGCTGATATACCTTTTTAGATCCGAGATTCTAATCCCATGTAACATCATCAAAACAAAGCACTTACCTCAGAAGGTAAAATATTTTCTACATTTTCTAGTTCCTTTTCTATTATTTCAACACCTTTTAGATAATTTTCTAAAGCTTCTTTCCCATCACAAAGTTGAGCCATAGAAAAGAATTTTGAATATCCAACAGAAGGTGCAATTTCTATGCAATGTTTCAAAAGCTATGGCTGGTTAAGAAAATTAAAATTACACAACAATAGGTTTCTAAAACCTCTGAAGAATTTCCTTTCTAAGAGCTAAGCTATTGTATTCTTACAGAATTAAAAATAAAAAAAAAAAGAAAGAAAAACTTTAAAAAAGATATCCTTATTAGTTATAAGAGATATTAAATAGTGAGTTTAACAATTTCTTTTAGGTACAAACTTCTTTAAAAGCAGGACAATATGAAGGATACGTTTTCAGCCTCAAGCCATTTGCATTGTTCTATGTACACACTAGCTAGCATTTCTAATGCTTTTGTGTCATCTGGGTTTATTTTCAATACTTCAGTCAGTTTAGAATCAGCTTCGTCATAGTTAAATGTATCAATAGCAGATTCTGCCTGAAAAATTAAAAGGAATGAATTAGAAAAAATAGCAATTGCTTGAAAAAAGTTTTGAAGACTTCAGTGCTACATCAATAATTGTTTATAACCTTTCCCTATCAATAACATTTTGTGCCTAAGATAATATAGTATTTGCATCAGAAGTATTAAGCATTAATCTTAAAAGGGTTACCTCTTGTTAGATCTCTAGTCTTTAAAAAAAATTTAAGAATTTTTCGGTCCTATTCCAGAAAAATCAGCACTCACTTTGGGGTGGTGTCATAATTCCTTCCTGAAAGCATTTGTTTGCAGTAACTTTTATGCAGAAATGATTTAAGGGAAGGAGTTATGATCAACCTGAAGCTTAAAATGATTCATTTTGCTTTACTGTTACTTTTAATTAAATGAGTACAATTAATATAAATATGTTTTTAGGAGAATGTGGGGGCAAAGTAAAATAGTTAAGATGACTGAGCGTTTTCAAAATGAAAAAATTGGAAATGTTTCGAGTACATTCAGAAAGAACATTGTATTTGAAAATAAAACATGTATTAACACAATAATTTTTATTATTGGCAGCAAATTTTTGCATTCAAAAAAAGTGGAAAATTTTCACTTTTTTTTTCATGGGCGCAGAGTGAAAAATAAAATATTTTTCTAATGAAATATTTTCTATTTGATTGAAAAAAAAAAAACCTTTTTTATTAAATAAACCAGTGAATAAAAGATTGAGTGAATAAATGGAAAGAATAAAACAATAAACAAATAATTAAACAAATAAATTAATATATGAAGAAAAATAAATGAGTGAGTAAAAGTGTGAATGAATAATAAAATAAAGGAATGAATAGATAAATAAGTAAATTACAAAATGAATGCATGTAAATGCATTAATTAATAAATCAAAATGCAAGTAATATGGGTAGTTCTCAAAAGTTGGGAACAAAAAAGTTAATTCTGAGCAATTTTTAAAATTTTGAAATTTAACATCAATTTTGTTTTTATTGCATAGTATGTACACCTAGAACATCATATATAAGCGTAAAAAGACAGCAGGTATTTATGAAAATTAATAAATAGTAAATTTAATGATCGGTCTGTAGGTAACATTTTTTCTACATAGTTGTCCAGTAGGTAACAGATTTTGGACATCAACGTAATGTAAGTTTCAGTTTTTGACCTTTTCCTATGAAAACTTCATCTATTTTTAAATTCTGCAATGAAAAATAGAGGATTTATGAAGTACTTGAATGACTTTATATACTGGTCTTTAAATAATAAAATTTTGTTATGGTTTCGCAGAATCCGAGAAAAAAACCCGTCTATTTTGCCAAAGCAGTGTGATTAAGTTGCCAAAACTCATGCAGTTTTCGAAAAGGGGAATTCCCTGCTGGTAACCCTTTGGTTTGCATGGCGATTTTTGTGCAAAGCGAGAAATATCTAAATAGTAAAACATTGAAGAATTATTCATAAATAATTGTTTTGATATTGATTTGTTGTCGTAATTTGAAAAAATTTTATCCAAAATATCAGCAAAATAACAGATGATCATGTTCTTAATGTTGCAGAGTTATCAGCTGCCGCCATTTTGTTTACTTAATTGCGAACATTACGATCAAAACTTGTGTTTCTACTGTTATTTATATAATGCTAAATGCAAAAACGTATTACAGTCGAGTTTCGACTTACGCGAGGGATGTGTACCAAGACCCCTCGCGTAAGTCGAAATTTTGCGTTGGGGAAAAGGGTTGGTATATAAACTGTTTTATGAACATACTACATTATTTTTCATAATGAAGTGCATTCATAAAGACCCTTGAAACTGTTTTGTGAATGGGTTTTTAACTATATATTACCATTTCTTACTTAAAGGACTGAATTTTTATTTTAAAAAAGCAGTATAATTCAACATAAAATACTGTTACGATGCACAAAATCAGTGATCAACGGGGAGAGAGAGATATAACATATTTCAGTACAGTATGTACAGTTCGTAGTAATAATACAATTCAGCACCATAATAGTACTGTGCAGTAGATACAGTAATTGCATCTGTACCCGTAACTTAAAAATGAAGATGATGATAATTTATGATCCGCAATCAGATTGTTATCAGTCTTCCCTTGACAGTGCATGCTGCATGCACACCAGAGAATGTGTTTCCAAAATTTAAGGTTGCTGTTTTCAAAAATTATGAGCTGACAACACATTGTAAAACTAATAAATTAGAAAAAAAAAACTTTTAAAATGGCTTTTTCAATGATTTTTGTAAGCATATTTGAAGAGCTTTAACGGAAGTTCTGAGCTTCCTCCATAGTTTCCGAAAATTTTAATTGAGTCTACTATCAGCCCTGATGCACATCAATCAACTCCTCAGAAGACGAAAGACTTGATCTGATCTCTACCGAAATTATTCTGCTGAAAATTTTTCGTGTTGTTGGCCGAGGAACTCACGAAAACTCTAAAATTTGTTGCTTGTGAAAAACGTCGCGTTATAGCCATTTTGCATAAGTTTAATCACATTGTAGCGCGATTTGACTGTAATTGTGCAAAATTCCAATGGATTGAAGAAATTAACATTATAATAGTCTTTTTTTATTTAGGTTATAAGACAGAAGATCATTTATAATAATGATTAAATGGACAGAATTATTGGCGTCTAGATCGTAATGCAATTTGGACATCTCACATATTTGTTTACGAAAAATGATTTTGCTCTAAAAGATACTGCAGAAAAAACATATCAAAACACTTTAAAATAATTAAAAATTGATTTTGAGGATTGGAAAATACTTTTAAAGCATATAAATCATATATTTAGTTCTCAAATAATAGTATTGTCCAGATAGTAACTTTTGGACATACAAACTTCCAACTTCCTTTTTTTTCGTTTAAAAAATAAATAATGTGTTTTTATTTTTGTAATTTGAGGAAAATATTATCAAAAAATTATTCAGTTTGAGATTCATACCCCCCCTTTTTTTAAACATATGGAAATAATAATAATAATTTATTTTATATATATATATATATATATATATATATATATATATATATATATATATATATATATTGATGGTACATTTGCTCAGTTAACGTTTTGAATGTCCAAAAAAGTGAGCCTTTTAGCAAAGAAAATATTTTTTAAGGGTATTTGAAGAGCATTTTTTCCATAATTTACGTCAATTCTTGTCTCTATACAGTATTATCATTTAACTCAAAAATTTCTCAGTTAATTAAAATGAAAATTATTTGGTGTTAAAACTTCAAAGTTGAGGTCTGTGTTTGTCTCCACCTTTTGAGAACTGCCCATGCAGCAAATGATTGAGTGAGGAAATAAAATATTGCACTTTGCCACGCATGTACTTAACCAATTGTAGAAAATATTTAAAATACAAATTAGCTTAATATTTACTAGTCGACCCGTGCAGAATTCCGCACTGTACTTCGAATCGTTTCATAAGGCATTTCGCTCTTTAAAAATTTCAAAGAAAGAATATTAGGAAGAAAAACTGAAAAAAGTAAGCGCACAAGAGAAGGCATGTAATTTGAAGACATCAGTAACAAAACCTCGTTAAATACAACGTTGTGATAATTTGATCATCGCTCCCCTTTTGGTTGTACGTATTTTCAATGCAAATATAAATATCATTAAAAGTGTGGCTGAGTGACACGTGAAAAATCAGTAATTTTGCATGTGAAAAAACAGGTTGTGGCAAATACAGTCCTGCCCATGTGAGCATCTGACGGAAAAAAAAGAATCATTAAAGAGATATTTAGTGGCACGGATTCGAACTGGCACCATTCTGATTAACAGTACGACGCTCCAACAAATCTAGCAACTGCGCCTTCCTTTTCGAATGCTATTCATTTAAGGAATGCATAATAAAACACAGTAAAAAAAGCTTTTTGCCGAAAAAATATAATAAGATCATGCGTCTATGTTTTGTCATTAGCCAGCATGATACGATTTAAAATTATTCGTAAAACATGGAATTAGATTAAAGAATGAGGAAGATCTCACGTAGTGATTGAAACAAACATTCTAGAGAAGTAATAAATTCGATTGAAAAAATAAGTGTTTTTATTTTTGAATATTCAACAATTTTCCCGTAGCAGGCTTCTTTAACCAATACGGCTTAAATGGCCGCACTTGTTTTTCTTTTAATCGAACACTTAAAATTCAAAACCAAAACCAGTTGAACTTAGTCCGTTTTTTCGAACGTAGACAAAATGCTTTTTTTTTCAGCCGAAAGCAGAGGAGTAGAAAATGATTTTTTACTAATGAAGTTGATAGTAATTTTAATGTTTTCTATCGTATTCGAATAAATAATTAAAGATTATGAAACTCGTAGTTTTAATTTGGCATATTATTTTTCCATTTGTACAAATTTCAAACATTGCTATTAGAAAAATCTACATTTCAGCATACAATGAAAATGTTTTTTCTGCACAAAAAGGATTCCCTTGAGGTATATCTACTTTTTTTTATGCTTACATTATGCTCAGTGGTCTGAACGGATTCAAAGCTTTAAAAAAAAAAAGGAAGAAAACCTTTCGATTAGCAGTCAACTTATCTGAATGATAACTGTAGCCTGCATAAAGGAGTCGAAACACCAAATAGCTTTCCCACTGCATTTATTTTATTATGTATGTTATCTGTTGTATGTTATGAGTACATGTAATGCGTAATATTAATGTAAATTTGCTATTATGTCGGACAGCCGAACTGGCCCGAAGTTCAGACAATTTATAGCCGAACGCTCTACCAGGAACAAAAAAGCCCACAGGTTAATTTTCAATTTTTTTTTTCTTGCCGAGAAGTGTTTTTATTTTTTTTAAATTTCTACAATTTGTTATCGCAGGCTGTTTGAACCGTTATGGCTTAGATGGCAGCACGTGTTCATCATTTAACAGCACGCGGTTAAAATACAAAATAATTTGAACTAAGTTCTTTTTTAAGCGTAGCTTTTCAACTGTAGTAAAAATGTGATACGCTTTTTGTTTTTTTACAAAAAGAAGAAAAATATATATATTACCCTTTAAGTTGAGGTAGTAATTTTTTTATTTGTACAAAGAGTCAAAAACTCATTAGAAGAATCTATATTTCAACAAACGATTATTATGTTTTACTGAACAAAAAACAATTCCATTGTAGCCTGAAATCTTAAACCTGATACTTATATTTTCGCTTACATTACGCTTTAATTTTCTTACCGGAGCCAAAGCTTTAAAAGAAAAAAAAAACCTTACAATTGAGAATCAACTTTGCTTCATGTTGAAACAAGTTTTCATAACAGCATGGAGTGTTTCCATCTCATTTATTCTATTCCCTCAAATTTGGCATCATTTGGTTCTAATTTTTTGATGCAGATTGTCCGGACGTGGGCCCGAACACACATTCTCCTGGTTAGCAGGAGAACGCTCTGCCTATCAAGCTATTCAGCTCTGTCGGTCACGGTGCAAGTTAATGTTATAAATTTAACCGAAAACCTCATTCTGGTTCTTTAAAACAGGTTTTTTTGCCCGAAAAAACAATTTTATGACCGTGGGTCTATTTTTCGTCAGTAGCCTGCACGATTAGCTTTAAAATAAGGTGTAAATCAAAGAAATCGATCAAGAATTGAGGATAATCTCGCGTAGAAACAAAAAACAGGTTACAGAAATAATATATAAGGATAAAATAAAAATCGCCAAATATCTGAAGGTTTCATTAATGTTTAAAATGTCAATAACAAAAGCTTTATCATTTTATAATATCAAAAATAATTTTTGACTTACAACAACAAAAAAATAGTATACATTTTTGAAAATTGTCAGCATTATCGCATGCTTTAATCATTGGCAGCATTCTTTTTCCCAACTGGTATTGACTACATATTCTACAACAAAGTTAAAATATTACCAGATAGGTGGTGGCGCTAAAAGAAAGGTAACTATTTCACTATATCACTTTTAGAGACGTACCGAGTAGCACTTAGGCCGAGTACCGAGTTACCAAGTACCAACTATGTTTTAAGAAAAACCACCGACACACATGTGATGAATTTTGAACTTATCGGAATAGTAGTATAGACCTCCTTGTCCATATAATAGTTTTAAAACTAAATTCCTGCTGAAATTTAATTACGCATTATATAAACAATTTTGTTTGTGTCAAAAATTTTACAAAAAAATTATTTTTAAAATAAAAAATAAATAAATAAATAAAAGATATGATTAATCAAGTTGGAAAAAACAAATTACAGTAAAATCCCTCTAGTGCAGACACTAACAGGACAATTTTTTTTTGTCCGCAGGACAGGGGTACCAATCAATTATAGTTCTAGTCTGCCAAACATAAATAATTTTTAAAAGCAGATAAAACAAATGTGCAGGAACACTGCACAAACGTGTTTCTGCCCCCCCCCCCCCCCCCTTTTACAAGGAACATCTTTTTCAGTGCATAAAATGTGAGCTAAAGAACGTAAAGACATTCGACACAATGCCTTTAAATCCACGAGCTCCCATTTTGCGCATTGAAAAAGGAATTCCTTGTAACGCCAAAACACGTGTTTGCAGTGTTCCTGCACTGTGCTTTTAACGTTGTTTTATTTCCTTTTATTTTTTAAGCAAAGGTATTTTTATATTTTTTATAACTAATTTTTGTTTGTAGCAAAAATTTATTTTTAATATAAAAATTCCATATTTTCTATACATACCTTTTTTGCATAATTTTTAATAAATAAGATTAACTTTGGGGACATTAAAATACATTGAAGCATTACAAACTTCATTATTCTCAAAATTTAAATTAGACTTATACATTTTAATTCTAAATGATTGCAAAATATAATGCTTGCTTTTTTTTTTTTATAAATTTTAGTATCTGTCTTAGACAATATTCAATTTTTTGCAACTACTCGGTATTGGCCGAGTACCGAGTGAGGGCGCCTGTGATGCAGGGAGTGTTTTTTGCTGCTAATTTGATAAGTATTTTTTTACTATAATTTTTCATTATTACTGTCTAGTTTTAGGTTTTTTTACTTCACTTTATCATGTAATTTAGTTTTATTGTGTTTTGGGGGCTCATTTTTGCTGTTATTGTATTCTTGAAGTGTTTTTGCATTTTTTGGAGCTAAGCCTAACATGTGGTGATCTCCTGGTTTTTGATCTTGTGTGCTTTATTGGGTGTAGCAACTCTGTTTATTTACTGCTGTTTTTAGTATTTATTCTGTGTTTTTTTGCATTTTTATCTTACTGTTTTGCCTTTTGGAACATATTCACTGAGTAGAAATGGGTGTTATTTGCATTATGAAAGAGGTAAAGAGTGGGAAGGGGGACAGGTGGATCTCTTGTGATTTATGTCATATGTTCTGCCTGTATAAGGGGGAAAATGAGTCTGTTTTTGAAGAGGATTATATTTGCACTAAATGTGCTGAACTCTCAGACTTAAGACTTAAGATGCTAGTTTTGGAAGCCCAGTTAGCATTAGGGTGTAAGCCAGTTGTAGAGGGTATAAATGTTCCAGAAATTCAGGGGGAAGTTTCAAATGAGGAGTTAGATTGGGAAACTAAGGGTGTAATTTTGGGGGACTCTATGGTAAGGGAGGTGGGTAACACAGTTGGGAGAGTAAAGCGTAAGGTGGCTAGGTGTTGTTTACCAGGGGCTCGGGTAAAAGACGTTAATATGGTTGCTGAAAAGAAGGGAGTATTGAATAAGGAGGACATGGTTACTTTGTGGGTGGGAACAAATGATGTAGGCCACAGTAAAAATGAGGAGTTTTCTAGGGAATGGGAATCCCTGTTGGATAAAGCAACCAGCTTTTCGACGAATGTCCAAGTGGTTGGTTTGCTTCCCAGGTATACTCCATAGGAGCTGGCTAAATCAACGTGCGAGGTGTATGAACTTGCTACTGAAGTCAATTTGCGAAAAGCGCAGTATCAGGTTCATTGATGTATGGAGTCACTGTAAACGGGATTGGATTGCTAGGGATGGCCTGCATCTGAGCTCTACAGGGGTCAAAATGGTTAGTGGATTAATTTTAAGGGCTTCGGAGTCAAAAAACTAAGTTGGAATGGGGGGCATGGTTCAAGCACCAGGTATCGAGAGAATGAAATGTTTTTGGGTATTGCTAGAAATGGAAATAAAGTGACAAACAAGAGTAGTAATGTTAACAATTGTAATTTAGGAAATTTCAAGGTGTTAAATAAAAGCAACTTAGGCATGCTTAAAGTTTTCTATACCAATGCTCGCAGTATTAGGAACAAGATGGATGAATTGAAAAGCATAGTTATGGATGAGAAGTTGGATGTTATCGGAATTACAGAGACATGGGCTACCGAATCTGATGCAGAGTTATTACATATTGCTGGGTATAATTTATTCAGACAGGATAGAGTAGGTAAAAGAGGTGGTGGGGTTTTATTTTATGTTAGAGACAATTTTATTTGCAATGAATTGGTCATAAATGATAAGCCTACTGATATTGATATGGTTTGGCTGGAGTTGATGAGCAGTAAGGGCATAAAGCTACGCTTTGGAAACATTTATAGGCCACCTAATTCAAACCAGGGACAAGATGAACAGATGTACCGTATTATTAGTGACATGTCTAGTAAGGGATCCGTTATCATAATGGGGGATTTCAATTTTCCGGGTATTGATTGGAATAATTTTTATCCTGGTAATGGCAAAGAAGAGGAATTTTTAAAAGTAATTGGTGACTGTTTCTTAGATCAAGTTGTAACTCAGGGAACTCGAGAGGAGGCCATTTTGGATCTAGTTTTTTGTGACATAGGTAGTTTTGTTCAGGGGTTGATTGTAGGGGAGCATATTGGAGATAGTGATCATAACAGCATTAGGTTCCGGGTTAAATTTGAAGTGTGCAAAGATGAGAATTTTAGGTTTGTGCCCAATTTCAGAAACACCGATTTTGTTGCACTTAGGCAGAGCTTGAAAGAGGTTTTTTCGTCAGGGTTGGAAAATAGCGACGTAGATCAGCAGTGGACGGAATTTAAGGATAAACTTGCTAAAACCGTTGGGGACTATGTTCCATTTAGGAGAAAAGGTGTTAGTACCAAAATTTGGCCCATGTGGTTCTCCAGGGAGACTAAAGAAGCTCTTAATTATAAGCAAGCCACTTTTCGTAAGTTTAAAGAAACTGGTCAGAGTGCGGAGAGGCTCCAGTATGGTAAGGCAAGGCGAAATTTTAAGTATTTGGTACGGATTCAGAAAAGGGAATTGGAGCAAAGGCTGGCAGATGACATTGATGGGAACCCTAAGAGGTTTTTTGCTTACGCTAATTCTGGGAAAGCTCGAAACAGTCAAATTGGGCCTTTGGTTGATGAGCATGGAAATTTAATCCAAAACGATAGGGATATTGCAAATGTTCTAAATAACTTTTTTTCCAGTGTGTTTAACGATAACTGTATCTCAACAGTTGACACTAACAAGACACAAGCTATTATACAGCTTGAGGATTTTGTATTTTCCAGGGAGGAGGTTTTATTTCATTTGAAAAAGATTAAAGCAACTAAAGCTCCGGGACCAGATAATATTTATCCAAAAATTTTAGTTGAATGTGCAGAGGAATTAGTGGATGTTATTTTGAATATTTTCAATGCTTCTTATAACTCGGGGACGGTGCCAGAGGACTGGAAGCTGGCTAACATAACGCCACTCTTCAAGAAGGGGTCTAAAGGTATTGCTGGGAATTATAGACCTGTAAGTTTGACTTCGGTGATTTGTAAGATTTTCGAAACTTTGATCAAAATTAAGATCATGATGTTCTTAGAGACTAATAGTCTGTTGACTAGTTTGCAGTATGGTTTCAGGAAAGGTAAATCCTGTACTACTAATTTATTGCATTTCTACGACAAGGTTACCTCAGCTTTGGATAACAAAAAATGTGTAGATGTTGTTTATATTGATTTTCAAAAAGCTTTTGACAAGGTACCGCATGTTGCTCTTCTCAGCAAGTTAGCTGACATTGGAATAGGAGGAAAAACTTTACTTTGGGTTAGAAATTGGCTTACTGGTAGGAAGCAAAGAGTAGTTGTGAGAGGAAATCATTCTAATTGGAGTGATGTTTTAAGTGGGGTTCCTCAGGGATCAGTTTTAGGGCCTCTTTTGTTTATTATATTTATGAATGACATCAATGAAAATATTTCTGGAAGCATGAATTGTTTTGCTGACGATGTAAAAGTTATGGGGATTGTCGAAAATGAAGAACAAGTAAAACAGCTGCAAGAGGATTTAGATCATATTACTAAGTGGGCAGATAAATGGGGTATGGCAGTTAATGTAGGGAAATGTCAAGTGCTACACTTAGGTCATGGAAATAAGCGTATGAGATATCGTTTACAGGGTTCAGTCATAAATCAGGCAGAAAATGTTATGGATCTGGGTGTCTTTATAAATCAGGACTTCAAGTTTAGTCAACAGTGCAGTATTGCTAGTAACAAAGCCAACAAAATGCTTGGGTTCATCAATAGATCTATTTCAAACAAATCTAAGAAAGTTCTTCTGCCTTTATATAGGAGTTTAGTAAGACCTCATTTGGAGTATGCTGTTCAGTTTTGGTCGCCTTATCTGAAGAAAGATATTTTTGTATTGGAAAGGGTTCAAAGAAGGGTAACTAAATTAGTAAGGGGACTCTCAGATTTAGATTATGATACCAGACTTAATAGGCTTAACATGTATAGCCTGGAGCAAAGGAGAGTCAGAGGGGACATGATTCAGTTATTTAAATTTGTCAAAATGAAAGATGTAAATGGATTAAATTTTTGCGGGGAAAGCAGGACAAGGGGTCATTGTTTTAAGCTATTTAAATCTCAGGCTAACTTGGAAATCAGGAAAAACTACTACTTTAGCAGGGTTGTGGGCACTTGGAATAGCTTACCGGAAGAGGCGGTAATGAGCAAGGGAGTGGATAGCTTTAAGAGGGCCATTGATCTTCATTGGGGACTAATTAATTGACTAGGACCAGCCTAGCTGGGCCCAGTGCCTGTTGCTGGTCGTCACATTTGTATTTGTATTTGTATGAATTATATTTGAAAAAAACTAGTTTAATATCAAGTATCCTCCACTATAAGTTTTAAAAAATGAACTTGATCGGATATTTGAACTTGGGTCGACAAAAAGTATTTTATTAACAATTGAAAATTTGAACTAGATACATAAATATATCTCACCAGGAAACATCACGAGCTCAGTAATCATAAAAAAAGTTTAAAATGATCGCATTCGAAAGAGTATCTTTAGAAAAAAATTTGACCCAAATATTGTGTGCCCTCGTCCTTTAGTTTTTGAGATATGGGGGGTCAAAGTTTGTCGAAATCTTACGAAAATTCGCCAAATTTAAAGACTTGGCAAGAAATGGAAAATACCACGTGATTTCATCGCCTGCGTCTAGCAAGACTCTCATTCCCATTTCTGGTCATCTGCAAAGCGCGTAAACGATGTTTCGAATTAACCCTTTACTTGTGTGTGTAAAATTTAAAAGTAACTATGAAGCCTGTGAAATGGAAACTAGAGAGCTTTATCCAGAGGAGCTACAACTTTATAACGAAATTGAACGTAGGATTTAACTGTGTAATCGTGATAATAATGCATTTCAGAATTTAAGTGCATTTCAAGTGTGCTTTACGTAACTAATTTAAATTTGTACTCTTGTTATGAAATGTGTTGTAAGTAATTAAAATGAATAAGTAAAAAAAAAACATGCTTATTAAAGCTTATATATTGAAAATAAAATGGATAGTTTTTGATGTTAAAAGAAAATGATCATGGATTGTAGTATCCCAGCTCTTATTTATTTTTTCAAAAGTTATTATTATTCATGAAGTTTTATTGTCTGACCACTGCTAGCGAAAATGTTTAATTTTTAATTAAAAAAAAATAATAATTCAAAAAAAAAAAAAAAAAAAGAAAACAACGGATAGTAAATGTCAAAAATTTGCACAGCAAAACTAACGATGTCGAAAATTACTTCACAACAGATTCTTATCAAAAATTTTATAGTCTACGTTCATTACAACAACCCCTGTAGTTCGAAAAAGTCTGTCACTGCAACTGAAAGTCGCTATAACGTAAATGCACATCATATTGCATGTTATTTAGTCATTTTTAAAAATACTGAAGTCACTTTTACCAATTATGTTTCAAGTTAAAAGGGAATTCAAATACGAGCAAAATAAAAATTAATACAGTTTTTTTTATTTTTTTTATTTGACTTGTTAGAAGGCTTACATATAACTTGAAAACGATACACATAACGAAAAACACACTGGAAATAACTGACAGAAATCGTTTTTTTTTTTTTTTAATTTGAGAACATGGTTTGCAATCTTTAAAATTGTCGTTTTCTTCGTATTTAGATACTGTTGAAGACTTCAGATTTACGATTTTTCAAAAAAAAAAAAAAAAAAAAAGACTTTAAAGTGTGTTTATCGTTTTTCTACGGTTATCATATTTTTTTTCAAAACAGTTTCATCATCGAATAAACTTTTTCAGTGGAAATATTTCACCCGCAGAAGCATAAAAGTTTTAAACATCAGTTTTTTAACAGACAGTCTTAAGAATAACAAAAAATTTTAAACTTTGAACGGTATATTCAAATGTATTCAGTTAATACGTTCTATTGGATGCTGAAATATCATTACATCTGTGGAATTTTAAGCGAGATTTTGTGCTCGAACCCTATGACAGATCGGTCGCAGTAGTATTAGGTCGTTTTTGTTGACTGCAGAGGAGCGCACTGATGGGATTTCACTGTGACCTCCCAAAAATTTTCCTTATTCGACAAAGTTCGTCTGACAGTTCGGCAAATTAGAGGACATAATTACAATTTTTTAACTCCCGAAAGTCACTTTTCATACATTACAAAATTTGAATTTTCTTTCGGTAAATTGAGAATTTTTGCTTTCCCAAAAGTTTAAGTTCGGGGAACCTCTCACTGCAGTATATTTTAATTTGCTTTATTACTACAGTAAAATGTCAAAAATCAGAACAAATTAGCTTTGCACAGAACCTAAAAGAAAAAATAATTAATACTTATGAGAACCTTGTTTAGAAATAAAATATATT
The DNA here is from genome assembly GCF_026930045.1 of Uloborus diversus. NCBI lineage: Eukaryota > Metazoa > Arthropoda > Arachnida > Araneae > Uloboridae > Uloborus > Uloborus diversus. The sequence continues at coordinate 9,032 of NW_026558682.1, read as the reverse complement.
TCACCAATAATAATAACCACGAAAAATAGTGAAGAAAAATCTACTTACATCTACTACCACTACCTAAAATGCTAAAAGACATTTTTATCTTGACCTTCTCCATAACATTTTACAGAGGGGAGGTTCAAATTAAATTGTTCGAGAAAATTACTTTTAGTTATTCGAAAAGCAACAAAAGACACACCCTCATTCACATTTCTGTAGTTGGAAACAAATGTTTGAAGGAACTCCCCTCGGGGTCAAGGGGATTCGTCAAAAGAAAATATGATTTGAAGTCAATATACATTATATTTCCATTGTTTTTACAATAAAATAAAACAAATATTTCGGGCGGTGGCGTTTTCCCCTATACAGTTGCACGTTAATATCCCGGAACACAAGCCCCTAAAAATTTCAATGCCGCAGTCTGTGCCACGACACCCCGCGCCATGGTAGTCACCCCGAGTAAAGAATTAATGCGCTCTTTCTCACGCGCTTTGGTGGTGACCAAATATGGAAGTGAAATGTCTTGTCAGATGCAGATGTTGAATTCGTGCCGTACCTTCCATTTCTGAACAAAACTCGCTAAATTTGGCGACTTTACTAAAAATTTCGGCAATTTTTATGACCTCATATTTCGATAACGTGGTCACGAGGGCACGTAGTTTCAGTGCCATAAATATGTTTTCCAATGCTCTTTCGAATGCCACCAATTTGGAATTTTTTTGAATTTCCTTGATCGTGATGTTTCCTGGTCAGGAGAGTATGAACTAAGAGTAGGAATTAAAAAAGAAATTTGAGATAAATAGCTTTAACTTCATTGTACACAAGGATAGAAACATAATGTTGTAATTTAATTCAGAAAATTAAATATAATTAATTACCTCTTCAATCAAAACATTAATTTCTTTAGTGGGCTGATTAGGAACTAAATCTTCAGCAGCTTTATCTACCTCTAGAGAAATAAAAGAATTTGTAAGTGAAAAAAATGTGAACAAAATTCTCATTCCAAAAGCATGTGAAAACATATGAAATAATAGTTAATACATTTTTGACTCCCACGAGAAAATGGGATTTAAAATCAAAGAAAAAAACTCCCTAGAACTGTTTTGGAATTTCAGCCTAAAATATTAGTGATCAAGATTTGTAAACTAGGATACATAGTGAAGCACTGTTTATATGTTTTTGAAGGGATTGTATGAAAAAATGAGTACATATTAAAAAACATATAATAGGTATATATATTAATATGTATCAGACTCAGCAGGGATCAATTTAAAAAATACATAAACAGTGCTTCACTGAACGTAGTAAAGGGTAAATAATAAAAATCAATAGCAACCTCTCTTGAAAATGTTCTGAATCTTTGTATTCAGCACATTCATGATGCTTTCTAATATTTTCAATTAATAAGGTGACCATATGTCTCGTTTTAAATCTCATCTTTACATCTCATTTGCAGGTTGTCTGCCCTAAGAGAGATTGTGTGGAATTTTTTAAATATATTTTCACATCAATTATTTAGACCATGTGAATTTCCTTTTTATTATAGAATATATTTTATGCTTTTTCAGCTCTAATGCACCAATAAAATGTAATGTTCCCTCGTGAATAATTGTAAGAACTAAAACAACAGCTGACCATTACAGTTTTTAAAGCAATGCTGATTGCAAAAAGTTATTTGTGAATCTTGCCAAAATAAATTTCATGCTTATTTAAAAAAATAGCATAAAATATACTTAAACAAATTCTTGCGTTAAAAATTGTAACTCTACATGTCAAGAGTTAATTTCTGCCTTTTTCTGTAATAAACACAAAATGTAAACCATTTGGGTTTTTTTCTTCTTCTTCTTTTATTAATATACAAAGCAGTAGCCTAAAATTGTTTAATGTTCCATTTTGATTTAAGATAAAAATAAAAATAAATGGTCACTTTATGAATTCATAATTTAGTGAAAAAGGCTCAAAAGTTTATAACTTTTTGTCGAATGAATACATTCATCTTAACATTTGACAGTTGGCAACTCTGCTTGAACAATTTAAAAACTATGCTCTAGTAGAATATTTTGGCAACTAACTAAATTAATGGGCAACAGTTCACATAGGGGGCATAGGAGGCTTATATGGGGGGAGGCAAGGAGTGCAACTGCACTCTCACTTTTAAAAGTAAAGAGGCTTTGACCCTCCACTTTTCTCGGTTCAAAATTAACGATAGATTTAAAAAATCATAAAAATTGATTGATTCACATGTAAAAAGAACGAAGAATTGACTTAATGGCATGGGTTTTATGCTTTTTTCAAGTAGCTATTTCGTAAAAAGAAAAATGGAACTTCAAATTGGACGAAAATAATCTACTATAGCCATCTATCCCAATTTTTGAGGACGTGTCCTAATTTTTTTGAAGGTCATTTAATTAATAACAACACAAAACTTCAACTCATAAAAAAAGTCGGCTGTAGGGGTGCGGCTTTACTTCTGCTGCCGTCCCCGAACCTCCTTTGACCCCCCCTCCCCCCATTTTTTTGGTGCACTCAGGGCCTGATTACTGAATAGGCCTCTGAGTCCCCAAATGGCTGAAATTACTTTAGTTTATGGCTAAATTTTATTCTGCGAACGGCTAAAGTTTTCAAGTCTGAATACAGGAGGGCCCCAAAAAACTATTTGGCCTAGGACCCCTCAATATCTGAATCGGGCCCTGGGTGCACTAGCCACCTATGGGCACATAGGCATATAATATAGTGCCAAATTTCGTTCGATTTCATGCAGTTTTTGCTATCAATCCATCCGTCAAAATTCGAAAATTTTCGGGAAACCAGTAGGTAACTCTTAGAAAAAATTTAAAACTAGGTGCCCGGGATGCCTTACATTAATTTACTAATTTTGAACCATGGGTAGATATGTGTATCAGAATAACTTGATACACACTTGGTGAACAGTGTAACACTATACTACTTAAGAGGATGTCTATAGAAAATTTTGTAAAAACAAAACCTTTTCAAAACACGCGATTAATTGTAACTAGCGGGGTAACGTTAACTAACAACTAACTTAAACTAATACTTTGCATTGAATAATAAAATGCAAGCTACTTCGTTTGTGTTTATTCCTCTTGGATTTCGTCATCCTGTTAGTATGTAAAATACGTTTACTCAAAAACTTTTACACAACAAACCAACATAACAGAAACAACTCCAACACGTGGAATAGATGTTTTCTTTCTAGCGCAGTTGCAATCACGGATAAACTTCATATGCAAAGGTAAAGGTGGCAAATTTTTTAAAATGTGGAAATAAATTTCGAACACAGAAAAAAAAGAACCATGAAATATAAAACAGTCAATATGCACTCAAGTTCGAACTTGCTGCAAAATAATCACTAAAAACAGTAAATCATAGTAAAATTATGCAATTGTTTGATATATGAGCAACTGCCTACGAATTTTTTGATTCTTAAACTCTCTCCTTCTGAAGGGGGCGTAGCTCAGATGGTAGAGCGCTCGCTTAGCATGCGAGAGGTACCGGGATCGATACCCGGCGCCTCCAAGAATTTAAAGTTCAAAATTTTTTTTATCTGTTTCATAATGAGTCCCCCCCCCGACCCCCTTCCGTTCTTTTTCCTTTTTATAGTTTTCTTTTCCCACTTTGTACTTGATTATTCGCATAGATTTCAGAACACTTTTTCGATTTTTTTTTTTTTTTTTTTTTTTTTTGTATGCTAACATAACACGCAAAAAGAACACAAATATCACATTTAATAAAGTAATCATAAAAACCAAAAAATGTGTGCAATTGTATTGAGAAAAATATTTTAAAAAAAAATTTTTAATACCCGACAAAATAAAAATAGCATTCCAAATCAATTGTATAAAAATTCTTATGATTAAATTTAATTGATATTGAAACATGCATGAATTTTAAATGACAAATACAAAAAAAATCCAATTCAAAACGAATTTAAAAAAAAAAAAACGTAGGAATGAAAAAAGAAGAAATGAATAAAAAATTACAACACCACAAAAGAACAAAAATTAATCAAAAATAAATATTTTCATTAATTCTAGTTCATAGGTTCGCTTAATTTAAATTTTTTATCTTAATTATATTGGTGAATAATGTAATTCGAAACATCCAGCACACAAAACCCCAACATCCATCAATAGGAATTTATTTGAATTTTGACATCTTGAATTCAAATTATGTATTTCGCAATCACGAACCGTGGTTAGGACCCTACTCGTTGGGTTTCTTGTTTCTACAAATGGTACCTATCATAATCATAATTGCGAAAACTTTAATTTGAATGCAAGACATCAAAATTCAAATGAATGCCAGGGGATGTTGTGCGTCAGTGGTGGCGCTAGGAAATCCCCGACGGAGGGGCAAGCTTGCCCGACAGGGGGGCATAGCCAAATTTTACCTTTGCAAGATCCCCCCCCCCCCTCCAATTTAGATGATAAAGAAACTAATCATTCTTGGCGTCTAACAACACGAATTCCCCATAAAAATTAAAAGCAAAAAATAAAAATTGTAATGTACATAAAATAAAATTATTAAGAAAATAAAATTAAATTTAAAATTAAAAACATGAAACTAGGCATTTGTAAGCGGGTTCATCGCGAGATCAATAAACTAAAACAGTCTAAGAATCAGAATTTGACGAAAAATCTGAATATGATGTAAAATCATTAAAAATATATGCTCTACAGAGTTTATGCAGTGAAAGAAACTTAAAAACATTAATGTAGTTGTGAATGTAATGTTGCACTTACAGAAATGAGGGGGGTCCGGGGGTTCTTTCCCGGAAAATTTTCGAAATTGTAGCTCTGAAAACGCAATTTTAGTTGATCTTCAGTGATTTCATGCAGACAAGGGTTGGATGCTCACCTCCAAATAATTTTAAGAAATTGAAGTCCAATAAACGAGATTTTAGTCGATCTGTAATGGTATTTTGTAGGGAGTGAGAGTCGAGGTGCACAACCGAAAAAGTTTCAAAATTAAAGAAACAAAATTGTAGGTCATGTTTGGTAACGTTAGGGTGATGGGGTTAATGACCAATTAAGGTATTCAGTGTTCCTCCCCCCCCCCCTCCTTCTTCCGTAATCAAACCTTATAAACACACAAATTTACGTGGTGGAAACTCTTGGGCTCAAGAGTATAGCGGTGCTCATCCACTAGCTCAACATATTTATTGGGGAGCAGAGAAATCCACATCTTAAGTAAGCAGAAGAACAGTAACTAATATTAAGTTACGAAATTCAAAAGAAACTTGAGCCCGATGCCTAGCTTTATATTAAGACTAGCTGCGTTGCCCGCTTTGCCCGGTCTACTTTGAAAACAAATAGTGTGTCAAGTGACGTATATTCAACAATCAGGCATAAATAAAAGAAAAAAAACATCATGCAAAATCCCCCCCCCCCAAACAATGACGACAGATATTAAAATACTTTAAAGAAATTAAAATAAAATGAGAAAGAAGGATTGAAAAAACGTGACCATACAAACACAAAATAAAATAAGTTTAAGAATTGAAAATAAGAAAGATGGAAATGAACAATGGATTCAATAAGCGTTACCGTGGAAACGCAAGATAAAATGGTTAAAAACTTGAATAGAGAACAGATTTTTGAACTTCATTTAATTCGCTTGTAACTTTTTCCTAATGGAAATAGAGGGTTAAACTTTCGACCAAGATCGTGTCAGATCTGGAGTGAAAAATGTCGCTTTTTCCAATGGTGTCAAAAAGAAAACTGTGGGACAATTCCTTCACTTTTTATTGATAGATTTAATGAAGGAAATAGTGCCTAAATTTCAGCTAAGCCTAAAAGAATTCGAAGTAAAAACGCTAATAACTCCCGCCGTAACTAAGTTATAGCATTGAAACAAATTGCGTAGAACGCGGAAAATTCTACCCTTCCAACGATATGTAATAATTAAAATGTCAATTATTTCTCACCCCCATAGTCGGGAATTTTAAGTGAAAATTGGGCTAAATTGAAAAAAAAAAAGAACTATTCATCGATTTTTTTTCGAACTGGTCTGCAAACCTTTTCAGGACTTAAAAGAACAAATTGTGAAAATTTCAGCGAAATCGGCCGGGGTAGTTCTTGAGTTTTGCGAGTTCAAACACACAGACGCTTTTTAGAGACTTCATTTTATATTATGTACAGATGAACCTCGCGAGTCAGAGCATGTATAAAATTAAATTTAGTTATATTTTCTTTCATTATTTTATTTTTACGAGATAACTTGGGAAAGCACGAAAAAGGGAATGCAATCACAACTACTAAATTTTGCTATTGCAAAAGCAGAATCAAGAGAAAAAAAATGAATATCTTTTGAAGAGCCTTGCTTGCTAAAAACCAATTACAAGTATTTTATTTGATAAAAAATAGAAACTGGAAACGGATAAAAATTTTGCGCTAAAAAAAATTAGAAAAGGTGCAAATTTTTTCGGATTTTAATTATTTTCTATGGTAATAAAAGGTCTACATCGATTAGGCCTAGCTGGTGGTGGATGGAACCGGCGGGCAGCCGGGCATTTGCCCTGTGGGCCGCATTAAATTTTGCAATTAAATAGAAAGGAAGGAAAAATCATGGATTTATTTTTTATACTTTCTTTTTATCATATAAATAATCATGATAGTTTCATAGGGGCCGCCAGCATATTTCATTCCTATATTTTTAAAAATATCATCCTGCAAATCAGACTATTTGGAAGAAAAATGTTTGGGCCGCCGAAGCATGTTTGAAATAGAAAATAAAAGTTAAAGTGTAGTGATCGAGATTCAAATTATACAAATGAATAGTCACACCAGTAGTTCTAAGCAGGACTGCGGAGTCGGAAGAAAAATGACCGACTCCGACTTCGGGAATTTTAGAGCCTTCGAATCCGATTCCACAAGAACTGGCAGGGTTGCAGATTTTAAGGGAAAGTGATCGACCCCGACTCTTGAGCTTTTAAACTTTCGACTCCTGACTCCGACTTCTTTACCTCAAAATCAGTCCGACTGCAACTTCTCCGCCTTGGTTGTAAGTTTTGAAGTCACAAAACGAAAGTAATGTGTGTGTTGTGTAATCAAAAAAAAAAAAAACCCGAAATTTAATAGTATGGTCAGCACCATGCTAAACTTAATAAACGAACGAAAGTGAAAAATCGCGAATCTCGTTTTGTCAATTCAATGGTTTTTGCAGGTGTACTGAAAAAAGGCTATTACTACTTCCAACAATAAATTTTACACTTAAAATTATCTATAAAAATTAAAACATTGAAAATAACTAAACGCGTCTAATGGACAAAATTTTGTTTTGGCTCTTCAGCATGGTGCCGACGATATTACGCAAATAAACAAATTTATTAAGTATCAAAGCGATCAACATTAATTGCACCAATGTATCTTGTGTAAGGATTTTTCTTTTTTCTTTTTTTTTTTTAATTTACTATATACCTACTTTTTTCATTTTTAAAATTTTTTGAAGCACTTTTCATAACTCGAAAATGCATACCCATTAGTTTCAAACTTTTTATTGATCATGTCAGTTGAAATCTGTCATACTTTCAAATTTTAAGTTTTCACTCACTTTCCGGACCAAGAGGAAAAAGTGTAAATTCTAAGTCTTATCCCAAAATTTCCATACATGGATCTTTTTTGCAGATCTACGGAGTCGGAGGGAGAATGGTCGACTCCAGCTTCAAAAATTTTAAAGCATTCAACTCCGACTCCTTTACCCTAACCCTAACATCAGTTCGATTCCAACTCTCACTCCGACCCAGCAATCACTGGCAGTGTTACGGGCATTGAGTGAAAATGACTCCAACTCCGACTCTTGTCATTATTAACCAACACATTCCGATTCAGACTCCTTCTCTCCAAAATCAGTCCGGCTCCGACTCCGCAGCATGTTTTTTTACACTATTTTAGCACTTGAAAAAAAGCATATTTAAAAAAAAATAGAACATAACTTGCAAAAAAAAAAAAAAAAAAAAAACTTGAACAAGACTGACCCTGGTACCAGTCTGTAAGTTGGTTTGATCGATCTCGAAGGAGCAATGTTGACTTTTGAATTAGTTCTGATCCAATCAAATAATTACAGCTGTATGGGGTAAGCGCAGCCTATTGGAGGCTTTACTTTAAGTTAGAAACAAGAGTTTCGACTACATGATAACATCTGAAAAAATGAAATTTGGAAGCAAAATATATATTTTCAATTGTCTTTAACGCATGATTTATTTATTTAATTTGGCCTTTTCCAAAAGGTTCGCCCCCCCCCCCCCTCCTCCTCCGCACATTTTTCTCAAAAAGAACCCAAACCCGATGCAATACTAACCCGACGCTTAATGATCCAATGATTGTTTAGTTGTGCCAAACCCGATGTTTAATAAATCATTTTCATTTCTTCTTCATTCCCAGCAAAACTATTATGCCCCCCTAGTATGCAGCCCCCTCGTATGATCCCCTGATCCCCTAGTATGCAGCCTACAAACAAGATCAATATAAGTTTTTGAGAAACATGTATTTAAAATGTTAAACATGTATTTGCTTTTATTACATTAGTCAAAATAATTTTTTTCTTTCGTTTAGCAGTTGCCGACAAGACATCATTACACTAAAAAATTAAATCTACTTTAGTACACTTCCTTGTATGAGGTAAAAGGATCGTTTACTCATCGATATGTTTTGTAGTAGAATAATCCAACAATAATCAGAAAAATTGTAAATAACTAGAGTAATAACTTACTTGTAACTTCAGAGTGAAAATAAAAGATAATATTTCAGTTATTTACCAGTATATTACCCAGAGAAGTATTTTAAAAGGCATCAACAGTGTGTCTGCACATTTGACATGCTGAAGAGCTGTTTAGCGAATGTAATAGAAAAGGAAAAATCTCCGAAGCATGTTTTTTTCTCCGATGACTCCACAGACTTAAGAGGATCCAGACGGGACACTGTAGCATAATCCTATGCTATTTTTCTCGGAGAAGACTGGTTACGAACATTATGACAAAAAAGCCAACATTTAGGAGAAGATTGGCGTGAAAATTTTGGCGAAAGTCG